>NW_007728473.1:168679-210879 GCF_000696425.1 Galeopterus variegatus | reverse complement strand
TGTCTTCTGCTATTGGTGACAAAGGAATGGTGTTTGCAAAACAAATGGCGCTGTCTCAGGCCAAATGATAAAAAATGAGAGAAATGTTTTATGCAATGCAATTTCATTTTTTTGTTTCATCTGGGTTTGTTGTAGAGTCCAAAGGCTTTTAAAGTCTTCTATAGATTATTCTGGTATGCAGAATGAAACATTTGAATGTGGCTTCAATTTGTAAGAAACATTTTAACATACTTAACCTTCTATTCTCCGGAAAATCCATTCTAGTGTCTTTATCTTTAAAATTCTTTAGAATTGAATCAGATGGAATTTGAAAAGAATTTAAGAAAACCATTAATCAATTCTGTTTTAAAGATAGAAATAGACTATCAATGGACAAATATATGTGAACACCAAAAGTCGTGATTTAAAAACTGCTTTCCTTTCTAAATCAACATCTGCAGAATAAACATTAAAACTTCTGACTATAAAGAATGCTATTTATTTAGCCTAAACAGTTAAAAGTCACTGTACTTCTCACTACTTTGCCACCAAATTTACTGCATGTTGGTGAGCATAGTATATACATTAATAAAATGGTTAAAATTGATGATCTCTGATACTTCACATAGAGAAAGATTATGATTAAGAGCCAGGGAATCCTTACAGTTATTGAATATTAAAAGTTGGGAACCAACAAGGATAGATTATTTTAGTATTATTCTCTGCAAACCGAGACTGAGATTAACTGAAGTTTATAAGTTTATATGCAAGTATATAAACTTCTCATAAATATGTGTGTAGGCAGTAGATGTAGAACAGGAATGACAATCGCTAGCAGGCAGGCAGATATCAGTGACTGATTACATGACTGTCCAGGAAGAGCTGCAACATCTAATTCTTCAGGGAGTTGCTTCCACTGAATCAAAGTTGGCAAGGAAGAGCTGTCTAGTCCAAAATGTCCTTCATATATTTTAGCCAGTGTCTAGAGATGACTGTGGAAGTGAAGATTGCAGGATTAACTTCCAGCTCTTTGCCTTCCTTGTGTGCACATTTTTCTACTTTTTACAGCTTAGCCTGTAAAAGTGCTGTAATCCTGTTTGGACCAGCAAAAGTTTTACCTCTGCAGTTTTGAGACTGTGCCACACTGGAACAAAGGTTCTGTCATAATGTTCTTTTATTAAATAGTCGATAATTTTAATACTGTGTATTATCTCAATAGTTAACTGATTAATATCACATGCCCAGGAAAATTTATAGTAGCATGGCTTAGTAATTTATTAATCAGTGGCTTTTGGGGTTATGATGACAGTCATTACAATTATGGAATGTTAGAATTGGTGGAAACTTAAGTGAGGATGTGATTTAACCCTTTTTCTCTTTTAAAGTACATTAATCTGAAGGTTCTTATGTATTCTTATTTTAAGTAATAATATAATTATAAAAGCACAGTATTACATTTTTCATGTTTTAGAATCTCTCTGTAAGGCCTAAAAGTTTGTTCTTATCTCTCTTACCCCTGTTATCTCTAACTGTGAGAAGTTTTTTACATCTTTCTAGCCACATCTCATTTGGAGAATGGGGAAGTGGGGGTGGGGAAGCCAGGACGTCCACTAATTGACGTAACAGTTGAAGTCAATTTTGATTTACTTACATATATTTCTTGGAAAATTTTTAGTGGACATCCTTACATATGTTACCTGGAAGCTCAGTGGATTACCCAAGCACCGAGTGATTGGAAGTGGGTGTAATCTGGATTCTGCTAGATTTCGCTATCTTATGGCCGAAAAACTTGGCATTCACCCCAGCAGCTGTCATGGATGGATTTTGGGAGAACATGGCGACTCCAGTGGTAAAAAAAAATAAATAAAAAATATTTACTATATTCTTACGGTATTGGTCTTACCATTCTGAATTTTTTGATTTTAAATTTTATTTTGATATATTTTAGTGTATTTCAGAAAAGTTGCAAAAATAGTACAATTAATTCTCGTATTTTATTCCCATTTGCTTTATCATTTACTCTCTTTCTCTTGTCTATCTATCTATCTTTTCCTTGTTCCTTCAAGTGTAAATCCCAGTCATCCTGCCCTTTTCACCATAGATTCTTTAGATTTAACTAAAGGATTTTCTTCTTTGTAACCACAGTACACTTATCAGAATCAGGAAATGTAACATTGATACCATATCATCTAATCCAGAGTCCATATTTAAATGTCACCAACTAGCTTAATAATGTCCTCTAAAGCCTTTGTCCTAATTCAGGATCCATTCTAGAATCACGTATTACATCTGCTTGTATCTCCTTGGTTTCCTAAGTGTCTGGACTAATTCCTCAGTCTGTCTTTGTTTTCATGGTCTTAACATTTTTGAAAAGTTGGGTGAGTAGTTTATATTACGTCTGCTTGTATCTCCTTGGTTTCCTAAGTGTCTGGACTTATTCCTCAGTCTGTCTTTGTTTTCATGGTCTTAACATTTTTGAAAAGTTGGGTGAGTAGTTTTGTGGAATGTCTGTCAATTTAGATTTGTCTGATTGTTTCCTCATGATTATGTTGAGCTTATGTACTTTTGGCACAAATACCACATAAGTGACATTGTGGCCTTCTCACAGAATCATGTCAGAAGGCACACAGTGTCAGTGGGTCCCAGTATTGGCGATGTTAACTGTGATTACTCAGTTAAGGTTGTATTTGCTAAGTTAATCAATGTGGAGTTTCTACTTTCCTTTAGTAATTAATAAGAGGCAGTTTGTGGGAGGATGATTTTATACTGACTAAGTGAATATCTAATTCCTCATCAACTTTGTGCCAGCTAAGTTGAGCATCCATTAATGATTCTTGGTTGAATAAATTATCACTGTGATAGCTGTTGAACATAATATTCTAATTCCATCATTTCTACTTTTGTTAGTTGTATTCTACTGTAAGGGAGCGCTTTCCCTTCTTCCCCCACTTATTTATTCATTTATTTCTATCAATATGGACTCAGAATTTTATATTATGCCACAAATACGCTGTCACTATTACTTGTAATGCTCAAATTGCCCCAGATTTGTCAACCACAGGCTTTTCAAGCTGGCTCTTGTGTCTTTTTTTTACATGTCCATCACTTCTGAGCTCTTTGTTATTTCTGGCACAGTAAGTGGCAGCAGGCACATCTTGAATTGCCCTTTCCCAGCACTACCATCATTTGCTTCTCCAGTGAGCCCTGTTTCCTTTCAGTGGGGAATGGTAGTTAGAAATCAAGAGTTGGGCATGGGTGTGCTCAAGCTGCTGGTGTGTCTTTGCATGTAGGCCTCTCACCAGACAGAGCTGCTATATTCATTGTGTTTATTGAAAGAGCAATGAATTGGGTAACAGAAGCTTTTAAATAACTTATGTCCACTATTCTATAAAGTAAAATAAATCTTGCTTCAAATGAAGTATTACTCTTAATAAACCATTAATCATAAGTATGAGACATTTAAGTAGTGAAAGAGTATATGGAAAAACTCAAGTACTTTCTTCAGCAATTTAAGTAGAAGTAAGAAATTGTTGGATATAAATTTGTCATTATGGGGGAAGAAATAAAGCTACATAGAATTACTAAAAAATTAGTCATTATAAAAAAGCAACATTAAAATTATATTCTTCTTTTTTTAGTGTTTTGTTTTAAGACGTTAAAAACCATTTATTATACATGTTTTATTTTAAATTGATTTTTTTAATTTAAATTAATATTTATGTTTCAAACAATTTTTTCTTGAATATTTGATTTTATTTCATAAATCCAAACCTCTTTATTAAACTAAACATATTAAATAGGTTCATGCTATAAAAATGTAATAATAATAAAATAATGAAATAATAAAACTGTAATAATCCAAAACATTTTAATGATGATAAGTAATGTTTATTTTACTAAATTTATTTCTGCCCTGTTTGCAAAGAGCTATTTTTCTCCCTAAAAGGGCAAGGTGTAAATTTTCCTTTGAAATCAGTGAGAGTTTGAAATGTGATTTTAGTAAAGATTTTACCTTGGTGTTATAAAAATTTGTTCTTACACTTATTGTGTACTTTATTTGTGCTTTCCTGTATAATAATGCTGATTTTTTTTTTTTTTCTGGCACATTGTACCACTTCATTCAAGACTTCTTCATATATACAAGCATTTGTGTACAGTTTTGCCTGGTCAAATTGTAATAGTCTTGTGTTTCCCTCTTGATCAGATTAATCTGAGCCTTGAAAGTTTTTAGTTAGACAATGGTTTTGAGCTCTGTTCTGCCATCTTAATAAGATGTGTGACTTTGGCAAGTTCTTAACTTCTCTGAACTTCAGTTTTCTCATGTATCAAATAAGGACACTGTAATTTTGGTACCTATGTCCTATGTAAAAAATATCTAGTACAGTGTCTAGATACCTACAGTGTCTAGGTGTACAGTTAAAGTTCAATTAATGTTACTTGTTACAGTTACACAATTTCTAGATCCATAGATCTGGAAGTGATGTTACAAGTCCTGTAGTTCAAGACTTGAATTTTAATGAGGAAAAACTTAAGGCAAAGTGAAGTGGCTTATTGGAGATCCTTTAGCACGTGAGTGGTGTATCTGCAACTAGCATTATATCTTCTGACTCATGACCAACGTTCTGTTCACTCTTGTCCAATGTTCTGGTCTCTCATTACTGTGTCATTTTCCCCAAAATCTGGTTCATTTTAATTTTCATATTGGTCTGTATTATCTACCTGAAATGGAAGATAATTAAACCATGCTCACATGGGCATGATTGTGCAGATTTTGTAGTTTTCATCAAAGATGAATTGATGAAAATGCCCAATCAGCCTGAAATGGCAGAAGTTGTGGACTAAGAGGGGGTCTTGTTTGGCCATGAGCAGCTTTGCCCTTCATAGCTGCTTTAGCTATTCTAGACTTTACCCCACACCTTTGCTCACATTTCCTGAGTCTACAATGTTCTCTTTCACAGGTCCCTAAGGAACACATAACTTAGATTTCAAGGTTCATTTCAAATGCCTGTTTTTTTTGTAGCCCTTAATGACACTCTTCTCTCCTAAATTAAGTGTGCCCTTATTTATAGTTTATTGTACTTCCATAATTTTACTGTTCTGGGGTATAACTTTACTGTATTTGGGTCTTATCTTAGGATTTTTTTTTTTTTTACTTCCCTCTAGAGGAAAAGGGCTTATAGTAGAAAAAGAAGGAGTAGGAAAGTTAAAGATTCTCAAACCAAAAATTTAGGATAGTCCCAACCTATGATTTCACAAACCTAGAGAGAGGCAAAGAATTTTATGTTCTCTGTAACTAACACAGCGATTCTGTTTTGCACCATGTGTTGTCATTTGAAGGCAAATGTCAGCCTGTCGGGGGTCACTGGTCATTTGAGTAGTTCCAGTTGGTATTCAGTAACTCACATCAGTGGTGAAATAAGAACTCTAAGAGAAGAAAAGATTTTTTTTTTTTAAAATGTCAGAAATGTCTAGAACATTTGTCCTTTTCTTACAGTGGCTGTATGGAGTGGAGTGAACGTGGCAGGTGTTTCTCTCCAGGAACTGAATCCAGAAATGGGAACCGACAATGATAGTGAGAACTGGAAGGAAGTGCATAAAATGGTGGTTGAAAGGTAAGTGGAAAGGAGCTTGATTTAAGATGATTAGTTTCATCTTTAATTACATCAGATTATAAACAACTTTCATGGCTGCCTGCTCAGATAACCTCTGTAGTAAGTGTGCAACTGTTAGCTTTTGAAATAGGCAAGACAGAGGTATACTGGTCAGACTGGCTGTGCCAGTCACCCTAGGGAAAGCAAATACTTTCTTTCCGGAGAAAGTGTTGTAGAGGTAACAGAAGCAAAACACGTAATGAACAGGTGAGAAGGGCCTTCAGATTGCCTCCTATCAACAAGTAAAGTTGATGTATCTAGAAGGGTAAACCTAGATGCTATTAGTCTCATAATCTCCTAAAATAAGTACTTGCTGACTGATGGCTGAAAGTGTTTAAGATGTTCTGTATTTACCTTTCCACACTCAACTAATGACGTCCCCCCACCTTTTTTTTTTCTTTCTGAAGCTGTCTCTTTTGTTATCCACCATTCTCCCTATGTCCTTCATGCTTACCAAGAAATGTGTCATTTTGGACCAAAGTAAAGAATATGGGCTTGGATTCAAATCATGGCACCAACACTTACTAAATATATAGTCTTAGGGAAGCCATTTAACCTTTAAGATGAATCTCAGTATTTTTCTCTGTAAAGTCATATGGTGATAGACTTTTTGTTAAAAGTAAAAGCATACACATATATATGCACACACGTTATTGATAAGCCTTCAATAAGTGTTTCAATAAGTCTGGTTTCAATAACTGCTCAGTCTGATTTCGATTATCTTTTTTATGATTTATTTTTTCCTTAGTGCCTATGAAGTCATTAAGCTAAAAGGATACACCAACTGGGCCATTGGATTAAGTGTGGCTGATCTCATTGAATCCATGTTGAAAAATCTATCCAGGATTCATCCAGTGTCAACAATGGTGAAGGTGAGGAAAACTACTACAAACTATAGTATGATTTCTAGCATTGTGATCTATAAATAGATTCATTTAAAGGACAAGATAAAGTCACAGTCCACAGATATTTCTGTACCTCAAAGTTTTATGTAAACTTTTGTCCTTTTCCAACAGATGTCTGGGACTACAAGAAACTTGTAGAAGCTAAGATATCCAATAAATTTTTATAACTATCCCTTGTATGATGTAGCAAATTAAATATTAACTCTGAATCTTATGCAGCACATTCTTAAAGTATTTGATCATTTGAATAAGTATTATAGTTCTTTTCATGTAGCACTTGATACCATAGTAAATTTAGTTTAATCAAAAGCTATAGGGCCGGCCTGGTGGCGCACTGGATAGTGCGCCGCTTGGGAAGCGCGGCGGCGCTCCCGCCGAGGGTTCGGATCCCACATACAGACCGGTTCCCGCTCACTGGCTGAGCGAGGCACGGGAGCAACACGGAGGGTTGTGATCCCGTTGCCGGTCCCTGGTCCGGTACGGGGGCAACACTGAGGGTTGCGATCCGTTGCCGGACACGGAAAAAGACAAAAAAAAAAAAAAGCTATAAAGCAAACACACAAAACAGTTAAATAGAAATTGATTATCTTTTAAAACAAAAGTAAAATTGTATTGCAACATTATGTAAGACGGTGGACTCATTTTTCACAAGCCAGTGTCAAGGGTGAAAAAGTAAAAGGGCAAATGTAGCAGATGGAAAGAAATGTGCAAGAGACAGATATAGAAGTATTTGGGGTAAAGCATGGAATCAAGTATTTGTTTTGAAATACTACAGAAAAGTTTTAAAAAACAAGAATGGCAAAAATTGGGTAATTGCTGAGTCTTAGGGTACATATGTAGGAATTTGTTTATTCTCACTACTTTGGGGTATGTATAAAAATTTTTGAAATTGAAAGTTTTAGAAGTCATATATTAAGGAACTTGTTTAATGTACTTAAATAATCTGATTACTTACCTTGTCCAAACTGATAAAGTGTTTTGGAAATTGTACTATTTTTTCAACAACCCTTGGATATTGCAGAAATCTTGCCTTTTAAGTGGCCTCCAACTACTACTCAGGACCTCATAGGCCGGCTACCACCTGAAATTCCCTCCTTAACTAAAAACCTTTAAGCAACTTAGAGTTTCATGGGAAGTAGTTAAGAACCACAGCTGAAAACAATTGATTTGAAGACTCAAATATCAAATTTCATTAAAGTGTATCTAAGCAGAGAGAAATGCTCAATAAAATACATATGCAATAAAATTCAGTAAAGTACATACTTTCTTGTAAAATATCTGGTTTTATCATAGTGTATGTTTGTGTATTCTAGGTACAATAGAATCTAAATCAAAACATAAGTATTGGGGAAATATGGACCTGTAAGTAGTAAAAATTACATTAGAGAATGAGCTTGTGCTTATCAAATTTCCTACAGTTCTTTCTGTACAAACAGAGGACTTTGATTATTCTTACTGTGGTGTCAAGTCTTAATCGAAATGCTTTTGTTGTTCTGGCAGGGGATGTATGGCATTGAGAATGAAGTCTTCCTGAGCCTTCCGTGTATCCTCAGTGCTCGGGGATTAACCAGTGTTATCAACCAGAAGCTGAAGGATGATGAGGTTGCTCAGCTCAAGAGAAGTGCAGATACCCTGTGGGACATCCAGAAGGACCTGAAAGACCTGTGACTATTGCGTTCTAGGCTGGTAGAAATTTAAAAACTACAATGTGATTAACCATGAGCCTTTAGTTTTTGTCCATGTATGTGGATCACAGTTTGCTTTTATCTTTGCTAATATGTGAATTCGGGCTCACAGAATTAAAACCCATGCTTGGTTTAATGTTTGCAATAGGAGCCCTTAATCAAATAAAACTAACTATTGTAGTGTGCTTCTATTTCTGGGATTCCTTCTTTAATGATTTCTGAAAGATTTCAGTCAATCTTCCAAATAATTTTTCCCACACATCATAAATGCTCCTAAATTCCAACATCGTGCACACTCTGTCTTCTGTAGTCCTTGCTCCAAAAATTCTCTGTTGCAACATGTGCCATGATTTTGTTCTTGTTGTCCTGAGAGTATGGTGACCATTCCAAGGTTACAAGTGAAGGAGTTGTGGTGGATGGCAATGTGTGTGACATTTATAAGGAAGTCCATTTTAATTCTTTAAAAAGAAGAATCTCTAAAACAGACCTTTCTAAAGTGGGAATTAACTTTGTTAAAGTTAGTTCTACTGGATAGTGAAGGAAAATGAAAGTTTGGGATGAATTATCCAGATCCAGGCTACTGGGAGACAGCGTATTATAGGGATTTTGAGGGGGACTTAAGGCAAACTTCCTTTAATACTTTCCAATTTACATGTAATATCTAGGGGTCAGTGTAGGCAGTGCTAAAAACATGGGCTTTGGTATCACATAAACCTGTGTTTGAGTGCCAGCCCTATCACTGATTAACTGGGACCTTGGGCAAGTTAACTACTTAATCAGTCCTAAACTTCAATTTCCCCACCTACGAAACAGTGATAATAATGGTTCCTTTTTAATATGGGTTGTATAAATTAAGTCAAAAAATTATGTAAAACTCTTAGTACAAAGCTTGGTCGTATAGGAGCTAACACTTAAGTACTGCTTAGGGTTCCAATTGCTTTGTACATATTAACTCATTTAAGTCATTCCAACTATCTTATGCAGTCGGGTTTCTTAACCTGGGCACTACTGACATTTTGGGCTGGGTGGCTGTGTTGTGGGGACTGCACTGTGTATTGTAGGGTGTTCAGCAGCATCTCTGACATCTCCCTTTGTGTGCCAGTCACACACCTGCCCTCCACCCCCGCAGTGTGATGACCAAAATTGTCTGTAGACTTTGCCAAATATCCCCTGGGGAACAAAATCAGCCCTAATTAAGAACCACTGCTCTAAAGTAAGTATTTGTATACCCATTTTACAAATGAGGAAACTGAGACAGAGTCACACAGAAATCACAACCACTAAATAGCAGAGCTAGGATTCAACCCAGGCCTTGTAGCTTCTAAATCCCTGATCATAAGCACAGTGCACCATACTGCAGTCAATGTTAATTATTGTTACATTTATGTATCTTTTGAGAGTAATATTGAAATCATTTAATGCTCCAGCATATTATGAGGATACTATCATTTCTGCATTACAGAAAGGGAGATTAAGACACAGTTACCAAATTCCTTTTTCGTGTCACATTTCTTTTTTTTTCTTTTTTTTTTTTTTCCTTTTTTTGTCTTTTTTCGTGTCCGGCAACGGATCGCAACCCTCAGTGTCACGCCCGTACCAGACCGGGACCGGCAACGGGATCGCAACCCTCGGTGTTGCTCCCGCATCTCGCTCAGCCAGTGAGCGGGAACCGGTCTGTATGTGGGATCTGAACCCTCGGCGGGAGCACCAGTGCGCCACCAGGCCGGCCCTTTCGTGTCACATTTCTAACGTTACTCAATCTGTTGGTACTATTACATCTATTTAATTTATGCCTCTAATTCATTGTTCCAGTTTCTATGTGAATGCTATATTTACAAAAAGCTAGTGGTTTTCAAGCTTGAATCTCATGGACCAGTTAAAAATTGCTTTAACTTTGTCTGGAATGGGGCATGGATACATGTATGGAGGAAGGTAGGGACCTCAACATAAGTTTGCCAATATTTTATTTGCCAAATAAGGACACAGGGAAGAAACTACCACATTTTCTAACCATCATACAAAAGAATAGACATTTTAATGCTGAAAGAATGGGAAGACTGTAATCTCAAATTTATCAGCTGTCCTGGACCATAAGCAGAAAGGCAAAAACCCTTGGGGTGGCAGAGTCAAGAGCTGGAAGAAGCCTGGCCCACTAGTTTTCATGGAGCTGTGGACTGCCTGCTTCCAAATTGCTTTTACATTAGGAGGAAATAACTCCTGTCCCTGTTATTTTGGGCATCTGTGTCAGCTAACCAAATCTAATTCTAAGTGACACACTGTTAAGACTTTATTGGGAACAACCCATCATAAGACAAAGTACCTGTTAGCAGTTAACTTTTGTTAATGTAGAAAAACACATTAAAGAAATATATCCCCAAATATATTGAGTTTATTCAGGAATAGAAAATAGGATTATAATCCAGAATGCATGCCATGGCATGCCACAAGAGTGTTCAGTAAGGGAGGGGTAGGAAAGCTTTTACTGGCAGGAGAGGTTCACATAAACTGCTTAGAAACAGGTCATTGGTTGCAGAGCCTCAAAGTCAGGTTCATTTGTTGAGATGTCCTTACTGGGCAAGATTCCTCTACATGAATTACTGCAGTTCTAAAGAATGTCTACTGGACACTACTTTGTCACAGAAACATGTGCATACATGCAAAGCAGGAGATGCGTGAAAGACATGAAGGAATTCCAGATGGGTTTTTAGAAGGTCCTTGGAAATCGTTCTTACCTCAGACAAGCAAGCATGAGCCCCCTCACCCCTCCACCCAATAGAAAATGGTCTCGTTAACATTCACACCTTCTAACTAATTGAGGAGATATGCATGAATGATAGTCTTCATATGCAGAGTCATTAAGGAAAAGATTGGTTCAGTTCAACCACCCACAAAAAATAACTTCCTGCCTGGGAAAACAACATAAGCAAAATCAGAAGACAACAACAAACTGGGTGGGAGCAGGGAAGGGTATCAACTCAGGCAAAGGGTGGACCTCCCTACCATATAGAGAATTTTTAGAAATTGATCAAAAGGATGTAAGTAGTTTATTTAAAATGAAGCAAATTACTGTTAAATATGTGAAACATTTCTTAACTTCATAAGAAGTACAAATTAAAAGTATACCGATAGACCATTTTTCACCTAAGAGAATAGGAAATATCCAGTGTTTGATAACATGCTTTATTGGCTGTGGGGGAATGGAACTCATATTGCTGTAAAGAGCATGAATTGGTATAGCCCTTATGGATGGCAATTTTGCAATATCTATCAAAATGCAAAAGCATATGCTTTTTGACTCAGAAGTTCCATTTTGGGAAATTAGTCCTATGTATCAGCACAAGAACAACATGATGTACGTTCTACTTTAGTCAGGCCCATTGCTCGTAACATCAAGACAGTAAACAATTGAAATGTCTGTCCATAGAGGACTGTTAAATAAAATTTGCCTATTCATTCAGTGGCATAGTATTCCAATATATAATGAATGAGCATGCTGTCTACATATCGGTGCAGAAAGATGTACTAAGTGAAAAAAGTAGCCTGCAGGAAAATGGAGGGAGATAGAGAACATATTTTATATTTGATTGTACATACATTAAGAAATGGTAAGGCTACAAAAAAAGCCTCTGAGCCTTTTGAGTTAAGGCGTTGGTGGTTGGGAGGAAGTGTGATGAGACCTGAGCAGAGGAGAGGGAACATTTTAGCTTATAATTTTAATACTTTATGGCTTTTGAACCAGGTGAACATATGGTTTATTAGGTTTTTTGAAGTGGAGCATAGAATTATGGTTATTAGAAGCTAGAAAGGGGATAGGGAGAGGTTGGTTAATGGACATGAAATTACAGGTAAGATAGAAAAGTAAAAGTTCTAGTGGTATACAGTAGTGCTAGGCATATATAATTAACAATAATTTATTGTATATTCTCAAATGGCTAAAAGAGAGGAGCCCAAATGATAAATTTTTGTGATGATAAATACACTAACTACTCTGATTTAACCATTACACATTATATTCATGTATTGAAATATAACATTGTACCCCATAAATACGAACAATCAATACAATTCAATTAAAAAATAAATTACACTAATAAAAAACATTTTTATAAAAATGTTTCTTTCAGGGCTGGCCCGTGGCTCACTCAGGAGAGTGCGGTGCTGATAACACCAAGGCCACGGGTTCGGATCCTACGTAGGGATGACCGGTTGGCTCACTGGCTGAGCGTGGTGCTGACAATCCCAAGCCAAGGGTTAAGACCTGCTTACCGGTCATCTTTTAAAAAAAAAATAATAATAATAAATAAATAAATAAAAATGTTTCTTTCAGGGCTGGCCCGTGGCTCACTCAGGAGAGTGCGGTGCTGATAACACCAAGGCCACGGGTTCGGATCCTACGTAGGGATGACCGGTTGGCTCACTGGCTGAGCGTGGTGCTGACAATACCAAGCCAAGGGTTAAGACCTGCTTACCGGTCATCTTTTAAAAAAAAAATAATAATAATAAATAAATAAATAAAAATGTTTCTTTCAAAGTCGAAAATAATAGCAGGGACATTAAAACCTTCAGAAATTCTGATAGATTAATATTGTCTCCTTGTTTCATTTTTTTCAGTCTCCTATACTGTGGAAAAATAACAACTTTATTGTTTTATGAATTGTCCTTTACAACATTCTGAATGATCTAGTGATTTTTTTTAATGTTCTTATCTAGATCACATAGTAAAACAACCCATGTCAATCAGCTCATTAGACTGTAAGAGCTATTTGCTGTAGTTTGTAGAATTGAGAGTTCACAAAGCTTTTTCAAGATCCGGTAATTTTCTTTCAGGAAAGTTTGAGATTCTACTAAATATTACACTACAGAAGATATTTTCATTGTGTAACATGTAATAAGCATTAGTCATAACAAATAATTTTGTTTTCCTTTTCAAGCCCATGGAACAAGCTATAATAATGTGTTTCAGGGTATTCTGAGCTAGCACCAACACATGTTTCCTCATTTCTAGATTACTAGTTTGAAAGCCAGAGAAGCTAATAATGGAAGAACCACTGTGGTCTTTAAATATCCTGTATTAATTTATCTGTGCTCAGATTATAAAGGACAGACTTTACAACGTCAATATCAATAGACTTACTGAGTTAGATATAGAGGAAAAGCAAATTTTTGCATCCCTAAAAGACAGATTTAATTAAATTTATTTTTGAAACAACCAGGAAATTTTATTAGTAGAGATCAGAGAAAAACAGACATGGAGGTGATGAGATTTTGAGGTTACTTTTAAAAGTTTGTGGAAAAATAGAATTAAAAAATAATACTAATTTTTCTAAGAACTTTTTGAAGACCCAAAGTATTCTGAGATGAATCTGGTTTTGGGTAAGAACAACTTTTTAAGAAATGTAAAAAACCCTATGATTTAGAAGGGTTACATAATGCAGGAAGTTTTCTCCCAAAGAAAAAACAAACAAACAAAAAACCCCACGTCAGTCCGAGGGTGATGACAACTCACTTTCCAGATTGTCCCCTGTTGGTTCTATTGATATGGCATTTGGCTGCCCGCAATGCAAAACACTGATGGTTGCTGGGCACACCCTCTCAGCAGTGAGGAACCAGAGGCCGTGTGGCTATTGTGACTCCCACCTGATACCAGGCAGCTGGTGCTTTCAATTCACGCTGAAGACTCTGAATGGTCATTTCTAATCAGTTACATAATTCTAAGAACAATGCAGAGGATATTTTTAGCAGTAGACAAAAACAACACTCACATATATATATATTTGCCAAGGGCTTTGCAAGGAGATACTGTAAGCTGCTTTCCTAAAGGGTAAAAACTGATTGTACTTTGTTTCTACTCCTAATATCAGTGTGTATGGGGGGAAGGAGGATGGGAGAGAAGGTTGCTAGCACAATGCTTGACAAAAGCAGGCTTTTAATGGGTATGAGTTTGATTGCAAATTAACAACATCTTTTGATATTAAAAAGCCTATGTGAAATCTAAATATTATATTTAGGTAATATTCATATAGATATATAGAAAGGCATACTTTTTTCTGTATGTTAATTTTGAATATGCTGTAAGCTCCATAATTTATTTACATATCGCCTTAAAATTAAATGACTTTTGAACATTTTTCTCAATCGCCTCAATCCATGTCATAAATAGTAAGGTCGTTTGAATTCTAATAACAAAAATTATCTTTGGACGCCCAAAATGCTTTTAAAGATAAAAACAGGATCTACTGAGAAATTTGTTTTAATTTGTGAATATTGAGAACGGCATAAGAAATGATATCCTGTTTCATGTGGACTTATAGAAATATTTGGAGCAAATTTTGTGGCCCATTCATACTGTAAAAAGTTTTACTTATGAAAATATCATTTTAGCTTTATTCTTGGATGTAGTTTACTCTTGCTGTTATTTTTCCTTTGTTTAACTCTACTTCAGAATTGGGCTACCTTTGGATCCTTGTAAGCAATTCGAAATATTGTCTAAAAATGTAGACTATAAATAAATAAAACTGCACAGAAAGCAGCAATAAGCAAAATGTCCAGACTTTTATTGCTATGGTTCAAACTCTGTGCAAGGGGCCGGTATTCAAAGATGAAGACAACACAATTTCAGCTTCATTAGGCTTGGTATGAGGGAGAAACAGATGCAAACACAGAAAATTATTAAAACATGAAATATGACAAGTGTAGTCGTAGACGTGCTTAGGGGGCTAAAGGAACCTTAAGGAGGAATATCTAACATAACCTAGGACGGTGGAACTTAAGAAAGCCTTGGTCTATGTGACACCTGATTCAGTCAGAGAGGATGAGAGGAGTTAGCCAGGTGCAGAATGAGCCACAGACAGGCTGTTCCTGGCAGAGGGGACAATGTCAGCACAGGGAGAGAAGCAGGCCACAGCATGGTGTGGGGGCTTTGATATCACTGGAGCTGCAGGTCGCGGTTCTGAGTGTTAGATGACGAGGCAGGGGCCCCTACCACAGAGATGAATCACTACACAAGTTGTGGTAGTGCAGCAACACACGGGCATCTCAAAATCTGCGGTGAATGCTGACAATTCTAGACTACTTGAATAATTATGATTTTTCAGGCTTGTTGGATTTCTGAATCTTGTCCTCATTAAACTCCTTGAAAGGGTATTCATTATAAAACATAAATAATCCCAATCCTGTCCTTAAGTCATGCTTGATGACTTAAACTTGCCTGATACTGCCTTTAAGTACCTAAATATGAAGACTTTTGCCTATGCCTCCCCAAGCAGATTTATTTATTCACGAATCTAGTCAGTAGTTTTGACTGAGTGCCTACTGAGTACTGGGCGATGTGATCGGCCTTGGACAAAGCGTAGAAGGCAAGGGGACATGAAGCCCAGTGGGGAAAGGGGTACTCATCAAATAATCACACAACTCGATATATATAATTGCTGTAGTAAGTTTATGAGAGGAAAGTGCAGGGTGCTCACAAGAACCTTTAATAGGTGAACTCGCCCCTTTTTGGGGAAGCACTGGAGCCTCCCCCCGGGAGAGTTACATTTGGTCTGAAGGTGAGAGAGTTCATGAGCATTCAAAGCAGGATGCACAGCATATGCAACGTTAAGAGAGGAAAGGAGCATGACGTATTCACAAAACAAGAAAAGCCAGTGTGGTTGGGGCTCAGAGAAAAAAAAAAAAAGGAGAGTAAGACAGGAAGAGCTGTGGAAGTAAACAGGTACTGTATTCTTCAAGAACCTGTAAGCCAGGTAACTTAGGCAACTGGGTGTTTTAAATTTGAATGTGATTTGATCAGATTTGCATTTTTCAAAAAAGCACTTTAGTTGTCAAGTAGCAAGAGTGGATCTGCAAAAACCATTGACCAGGTCAGGCCAGAGATGATTGTAATTTAAACTAAGGTGGTGGTGGAGGGGAAATGGAGAAGAATAATTCTGAGGATTTTTTTTGTGAGGCTAAATTGATACGACTTAAGGGAAACAAGAAGGAGTTAAGGGGCGGATTAAAGAGCCAGATCCTAGTCAGCCTGCCTGGTGTAAATCATGGCTCTGAACCTTGTTAGCTGTATGACTTTGAACCAGTCCATTACCCTTAGCCTAGAATTTGTCATCTGTAAAATGGGCATAGTGTTGGTACTTCCAGGGCTGTTGTGAGAACTAAATACTTAATAGACATGAAGCACCTAGCACATTTCCTGGCACATGTGAGTGCTTTAGCAATGTTTGCCGCTATTAGACTGGATACAGAGAAAGTAGATGGAGAGGAAGGAGGAGTCAAGGAAAACTCTCAGAAAAGATATCCAAGGCTGGAATCAATTAGAATTAATCATGGAATGGCACCAAATTGTTGCACTCTACACTAGTAACCATCTGCAGAAAGCAAATGTGTTCTTGCCCAATGGGAGAATCTTTTTTTCAGGGGAGACCCTAATGAGAAAATTATTCTCCTTTCAAAAAGTGATTAAAAAGAACACCAATTCTGCCAAGGAATGCTGAACACCAAAGAACAAAATTGCAAGAAGCTGCCCAGATACCATACAGCACTAATGTTACACAAAGAAAATAGCAAAATTTACTAATGAAAAGACTCGAATAAGTATTTTGCATTCCTGGGTGGGAAGACTTAATATCTTAAAGATATCCATCCTTCCCAGAATAAAATCACCTGAATTGCCGAGAAGAATCTGAATGAATTGATGTTTCCTTTTTGTTTGGGTGAGGTGGGAAGGCTGGGTGGTTGTTTTGATGTTGGATTTATCCAAATGCAATGGAATTAGATGAGATGTTTTAAGTACAATAGCAATGTGGTCATAGTTTCCTACCAAAATGATCCCCTTGGCTGCTGTGTGGAAAATGGACTGTGTGTGTTTGTGGCAGGAGGAAAACTAAGGAAATGTGGGGAGATGAGTTAGGAGAAAGAAGTCTAAAGCAGCGGGCAGTTTATAGCTGAGGGTGACTTGGACCAGCAGAGACAGGAAAAATGAACTCCTTTGAGATATGTCTAAGAGAAAAATTGATATGACTCAGCACTTAACATAAATTTTGAACATTTCCAGATGCAGAATGAAAAATTTGGAAGTATTACTAAAGACCTCTGACACGAGATGATTCCCAGGAGGGAGTGTCATGAGACAGACATAGCCAGGAAACATTCAGAGAATGTCAATAAAACCTGGTCATCTCAAAAAGAAGAGATCCAGAAATGATGCGAAGAAAGGTTTTTATTCCTTTTTCCTTTTTTAAAAAAAAATTTTATTGAATCATAATTGATCATATATATTTTTGGAGTTCAATGTTGACATATGTTGATCACACCAATATTACTAGTATATATATTGTTACAAATTGTACTTATCCTTTATGCCCCTTGTCCAATATCTCCCTATCCCCCTCTACCTCCCCCCTCTAATTACCCTAGATTTCTTCTCTCCCTCTGAAAGAGTAATTGTTACTCTCTTGATTTATTGCCTAGATGATCTGTCCAATGCCTAGAGGTGTGTTCAGGTCCCCCAATATTATCATAGAGCAGATGCTTCTTCTGTCACCGTGTAATGGGCTTTGTGGAGAGACATCCTCTTCTTTTCTTTGGTCTCTGCTGGTGACTCTCCTTGTGTCAATGCACTCCAGTCACTGGGGGACCATCTGCGTGGTGGTTGTGGCATCTAGCCACTTTCATGGAAGCTGTGGTTATTGTGGTGACTGTGGTGGGCCACCCACATGGAGGTGATGTTTTTGGCATGCTCATTGGTGCTGGTGGTGTGCCTGATTGTGGGAGGGGGGGTCCAGTCCCCAATAAAGATTTTTTTCTCATTTACTTTTAGCTAAAGGCTTTCTGTAGTTTCTTACAGGGAAGAAACTAGAAACTGATAATGAACTGTCACCTGTATTTTGCTGCATAGATTATGCTAAGGTTAATATTTTTAAAATATTCTTATTATTCATGTTGTAATGTGAATGCAACCATTCTTACCTAACTAACCCTGTTATCTTTATAAAATCCTAAATTAACAAAACCCTCCAAAGATTATTATGCATTAAATATCTCAAGTAGATGAGTGCCACCTGAATTCTGCTCAAGCTTCTGCAGTCCAGAGTTTTCACCAGAAAACTAGATAAGCATTATTCCTCACAGACTTTAGTTTTAACAAGTCCAATTTTGGTGTGATATGTTGATTCCAGAGAATGTGTTAATTGCACCAGAAGAGGATCAGTCTCCTTCTATTGACCTCTCAGGCATGATTAAGGATGTCAACTTTCCATGAGGATGTTTTCCAAAAATATCATTTTGGTAAATAGTTACCATCACTGAGAAGAGGAAAAGTCTAGCCATTACAATCTTTTGAAATGCTAAAAAAAAAAAAAAAAAAATCAAAAAAGAAAAACAGATATTTAGAACAGATAATAACTTTCTCTTCCTGTTACTCTACAAACTGCCTTGCTCCTCTCCCAAATGAAACAAAAAATTTATTTTAAATGATGTACTTTGGTTGAGGTGAGTTTCTAATATTTTACACAGTTAAGATAAAATTCCTAATTTTATACACATATCCACAGACTGATACACATGCCCCAGTATGGCCCCAAAGCTCCTGTGGTGTGATGAACTATGACCGATGTTGAACTAATCATTCATAAAATCTAATTAATTAATTAATTAATTAATTTTTTATTAATATTATTATTTTTTACATTCTATGACATTGTTACAGAGCAGTTGAGAGGGAGGTTAAGAGGAGAACAGGGAAGGAAATGGGATGGAAGAAGGAGGAAGGAGGAGGGGCAGGATTAAGGCCTGTGTGCCCCTCTCATTCCAACAGGGGATGTCAGAGGGGTGCGGCAAAAGCCCTCACACACCCCCCCCCCAGCTTGGGAACCCAGGGCCCTCCTTGCTGTGGCTCAGTGGTCATTGCTGGGCTGGCTTTGGTGTCAGGGGGGTGGGGCCAAGGCACTTGGCTCCCCACCATCCTGGCTTGGGAGAGTACAGGATGCTTCCTGTAGCAGCTTGGTAATCATCACTGGGCTGGTTACGGGTGTCGGGGGCATGTGGCTGAGGCCCCCAGCCCTCTCCCCTTTCTGGCTTGGTAGCCCATGGGACTTCTGGTCCTTATAGGTGTTCTAGGTGTTCTTTGGTGAAATGAGACCTTTACTAGTTAATTTTGTCTCTGGTTGTGAGTACTCTGTTTTTTCTTTCAGTTCTGTGTTGGATTATTTGCTGTTGCCACCATTTAATTTGTTAATTTGCTGTCCTTTGCTTACTTGTAAAATGGGGGAAACTTCCTGTGGGGACCAGCACTTGAGCTCTGTGGTTGAACTAAATTACTGCTTTGCTGCTGATTCCCTAGGGAAGGCTTTTTGTGCAGCTCAGGTTTTAATGGTTGACTTTTTTTAGGTACTTCCAGCTCTCATGAGATCCGGTGCACCTGGGTTGTGCAGAAACTCTGGTCTGGGGCTGAGTCTTTTCATCCAGCTGCACCCCATGCCATTCTATATTCCTGATCAATCCCCTCTGAGTGGCCCTACACTGATTGGGAGGCAGATCAGCTGTCCTTGCTGTGCCCCAGTGTTCCCCCAGTAGGCCTGACTCCCCCACTGCCTGTGTGCCAAGCACTTCCCATGCAACAGGCTGTACGCCAGTCCCTTGCAATGACTCACCAGCCTCTGAGTGGCTCCTTTTTTCATTTGTTGTGGCTCCTGGCTCCTATGTGGGTCCATGGGAACCTATTAGTGGTCTTGCTGTCCTGGGGGCCACCAAGGCCCTCTTCTCCCTGCCGCCTCCAAGCAACTTCATAGGAAGGGCACAATTGTGGCTTTTGCGAGCTCCTGCTCCATGTGCTCAGCAGCTCCAGCCTGGAAGCACTGGGATTTGAAATGGTCGGAGTGTTTTCTTTTTCTTTCATTGTGGCTTCTCCCACCTTCATATACTCCATAGGTCTCTCCCCTTTTCCCCTGAGCTCTAGCAGCCCCAGCTTGGCTGTTGGGGCTTTTTTATAGTTGTAAATTGGTTGATTTGTGGGAGAGAGTGTCACTGGGGACCATCTATTTGGATATTTTTAAATTTCCAATGAAGATTTATATGGTTTGAGACAAAATAAACTTTAAAAACTATTTTCAAAGTCTTTTTCTATTTTTCCTCAAGTAATCTAGTGAAAACTGTATGTCCTATTTCTGAATCAATGCCTGATTTTAACCAGTAGCAAAGTTGGTACAATACATGCCTTCAGAACACACAGTATCTTTGAACTTCAACGGAGAAATTAATTTGGCCTGGGATTTAAGGACTCCTGGCATCGTTTTTTTTTTTGTTTGTTTGTTTGTTTCCTTTTTGTCTTTTTTCGTGTCCGGCAACGGATCGCAACCCTCAGTGTCGCGCCCATACCGGACTGGGACCGGCAATGGGATCGCAACCTCGCTGCGCCCGCACCTCGCTCAGCCAGTGAGTGGGAACCGGTCTGTATGTGGGATCCGAACCCTCGGTGGGAGTGCCACCGTGCTCCCAAGCGGTGCACTGTAGCAGTGCGCCACCGGGCCGGCCCCCTGGCATCGGTTTTTAATTGCAGATCTCTAACCTAGTGTCTACATGTATTTGCCCATCTTTCCCTTGTAGGTAATAACTGGCTAATTGCCATATAGATGATACATTGTTTTTAATTTTAACTCTTCCACGATTATTTTAAAAGAGACTGCATGCTTTATATCCTGATTATTGATTACTTGAGAGGTGTCTGCTTGTACTGCAGCTCATTTATCTTTTCTAACTAGTTCAGCCTCAGGAATACACTGCCCCTTACATAAGAACTATTTTTTAACTAATTATGATATCATATGATTTATTTTTAAGAAGATAACTTTTTTTTTAAAATGAATTATGGGATTTGGGGGTCACGACTCAATTTTGTTCACATTCCTTTGGTGAAAATTAGTTGCATGTCTACATCTGGTCTCCGGAAAGTTAGGAAATTTGCTTTCTCCAGCCAAATGACCATTTCCAGGATGAATGAGTAACCAATTTAGTACACAATCTAAAAAGTAAGCATTCTTAAAGTTTGCCTTCATTCATAAAATAAACTTTTGGTTTTGCTAGCAAAGCTAAAGCTTCTAAATATCATGTCTGTTGGGAAAATATAGGAAAATGGTCAGGGCCCCTCAGATGTTCAGAATCTTGCCGAGCATTTGATGTAAATAGGCACATGCCCTCAGGTGTTCCTTGGTTATCATCTAGTGTAATTGTGCATGTGCACCCAGGTGTCCTGGGTTATGGACTTAAGTGTAAGGATGAGTGGCTCTTACCCACGCCACCTTCCACCCCCAGGATGCCCCAGAGAGGGGTCATGGGGAGGCTACTACCACTGCTGGAGTTTTTTGCTGCTGTTGCTAGTGCCGCTGGGACCCTCCGCAAGGCCACCGCCACCACCTGATCTGTAAGCTACTGGATCTGTAAACTGCTGCTGCTGAGGAAGCTGAGGACTGAGCTCATGTCGTCTGCCAACAGCTCCCGGCATCTTTCCCAGTCACCTAGCATGGACCTGCATGTGAGGGGTCTGGTGACCCAGCCTGTACAATGGGTTTGAAGGGGGCATCTTTCCCAGTCACCTAGCATGGACCTGCATGTGATGGGTCTGGTGACCCAGCCTGTACAATGGGTTTGAAGGGTCTGAGCCCTAGCCCTGATGATGTAAATGGAAACTTAGTATAACTAAAATAATAAATAAATAATAAAACATTTGGCTTTAGTTATGATTTGCCTTACTTTACAATGTCTAAAAAAACTTTGAAAAAAACTTTTTTTTAAGCACGATGTTAACAAGGCCTGTGGATAGTAGAGACAGCAGCATTACTTTCATCATTCATTCATTTATTCATTATTGATTTGTTCATCCATTCGTGGGTTTAACTAGGCAGCTATGCCATGTTTGTTGAAGCACTGACTTCATTTAAAAAAAAACTTGCTGGGGCCGGCCCGTGGCTCACGTGGGAGAGTGCGGTGCTGATAACACCAAGGCCATGGGTTCGGGTCCCTATATAGGGATGGCCGGTTAGCTCACATGGGATAGTGTGGTGCTGACATCACCAAGTCAAGGGTTAAGATCCCCTTACATCTAAAAAAAGATAAAATAAAATAAAAAACTTGCCGGAGGTCATACATCTAAAAACAGGCAACTCTAAGAATCAAACCCTTGCTCTTAATCATCAAGATATCAGTAAACATGGTGCTGATAACACCAAGGTCAAGGATTCATATCCCCGTACTGGCCAGTTGCCAAAAAAGATATAGATGTGCTGAAGCACTGTGTTAGAAAGATCTTAAAACAAATAACAGGACATGTTTGCCATTTGTAGGCTAGAACATAAACCTAGGAAAAATCTCTCCGCATTTTCTAATATCCCTCTCCTCCTTCTCAATCTTCCAACCTAAATCAACCCCAAAGAGTTTTACAATCACTTATTAGGAAAGTAATTGCACGTATGTTTTGGAAGCCCTTTCGGTGTTATAAGAATGACTTATTTTCTAGTCAGAGTGCATGTGGAATTGCCAATCACATAAAGTAATATGTCTTCTCTTCCAAGTACAGTGATTAAGAAATAACGCAGTACTGATCATGTGAAAGATATGAATTTTAAAAAATAGATTTAAATGTGTATATAGTTTAACTCAAGTCTTAAAATCCAATTGTCCCACAGAATTGAGATTATGATAACTATGACTGCCATGACTTTTCTTCTTGGTCTGACACCATTGCATCCACAGTTTGTGTTTAATGAGAACGTGCTTTTATGGCTTCTGCATACAAAAATGGAGATTTAGTAGGTTGACAGAAACAGCTAAATAAACGATATATATTCTCAAGGAGACTTCTGATGAACATTGATGGTAAAAGAGTTACTTGATGCTTCATGTCTTGCTGGTTTCATTGAGGTCGGATGGGGACCAATTCTCTGCTTTGCCAACTACACTGAGTGAATATTAACACAAAAAATAAAAATGATTACCAGCAGGCATTCCACCTGCACCTGACAGAAACCAATTTAGTGCAACAGCTGCACTAATGTTAGTTTCTTTCTTTATATTTTTTTAAAAAAATAATGATTACTGCATCAACTATTTCCATAACAGCATTTTGGGAAAAAATTACAGCCATGAACCATGTAACAACATTTGAGTCAGTGACAGACCACCTATACGATGGTGGTCAGACAAGATTATAGTGGCTATGCTGTACAGCCTAGGTGTATAGTAGGCTATACCATCTCCATTTGTGTAACTACACTCTATGATGTTTGAACAACTGTGAAATCACCTAACAACACATTTCTCGGGACATATCCCTGTCATTAAGCAACAAATGATTGTCGTTTAACATTGCCACATACATGACCTGACTTGTTATCCTTGTCGTATTTGGCATGTACTCATTTCTATGCCATTGTGTATTTTATAAGCTTCTGCATGGTGTTTATATTTCTGTTTCATGTAAAACCACTGTGTAAACAAGATTTGGCAATATTTAATATCTTAAACTTGGTGAAGAATGTCAGAAAAGTAAGCCTGTAGCTCAATATTTCTGATTTACATACCAGCATCCCTGCTCTTGAGTAGAGCTCAGAGAAAAGGGAGTCTAGAGAACAGGAAGATAATGGACTCCTGAGCTGACCAGGGCAGGAGGCAGATTGGCAGCCTGAGTTGTCATTGGGCTGACTCCATGCATCCGATTGCAATCTCTGAACTCTGAGTCAAAGCAGGATTTGGCAGACACAGTACCAAGGACGTCCATGCATGCTCTTATATAATCCTCACAACCTCATGAGGTCAATATTATCTCCACCATTTTACAGTCTAGTGAGTAGTCCGATTCTAGCTGAGATTGGCTTGACTCAAAGCCCTCAGCTTTAACAACTCCACTATGTGACCTCTCTAGCAACCCAGAGTAAACGTAAAAGTATCATCAGGTCTTGGCTTCCACTCTTGGCAGACTGTGCTCTCATCTTCACACACTGCTCTGGACTTTGTTCTTTTAAAAATTGATACGTTAAAAAAATCTATTGGTCATATTTATTTCATTAAAAATTTAATGGAAAAACAGAGTAGCACACATTGACATCACAGAACAGAATGAGGACCAAAGCAACACAAAATTCGATTGAACTTAGCTGGATGACTTGCCTTCTCCCCAGGGACCTATCATCCCTCTGCCTTCTCTCTTCCCCCAAATCTCATTCTTTCCCCTCTTCATCCACAGGAGCTACAGCTACCTTTCCAAATCCCTTCGTCTCGTGTACTCCAGTTAGTGAAAGAAGAGTTTAAAATAAAACCAGAGAAGAGGGCTCAGCAAAACCAAAGCTCTATTCCAAAAACAAGTTCTAGGTGTCTGCAATTTAATTTATGCTGCCCCTAAAATAATCTCAACAGTCAAGGTCAAAAATCCCTCTCATAATCTTCAATGAGGTGGGTGAGCATCATCAGTTTAGATTGCAAGGTTAATTTAAGAATAATTACTTCCTCTGGTTTTGGCCACTTTCTGATCAGCAACTCCAGTGTGCATAAGGAAAAAAAAAAAAAAAAAAAAAAAAAAACAACTCAGGAACTTAAGATTCCTGTGCTTGTAGAGAACTGACAACTCATGTAAATGAGTTAAGTAACCCCATGGAGACTGAGGTGGCTGTAGTGATATTGAAAGGGTAGATTTATCCAGCTCCAGGTGATTGTTGCCCTGTAGGTTTGCAAATGGGAGCCAGAGCGGCCAGATCTTATGGTTTTTGAAGAGAAAATACAAATCCAAAGTTTTATGTGAGATTTTTCTCTTTTGAGAAATAATTGCATCTTTTGTGGCAGCGCTGTATGTACACGGGGCACCATATTGTAGCCTCTGCCTTAAAAGTTGAACTTTCTGGAGCTCTGCTTCATGTAGTCTACCCTACCCGCCCTGTTCTCCCTCTTTCTGAGATCTCATCACACCCATGATTTCAGTTATCAGCTGCCTTGGATTGAATGTCCCCCCAAAACTTAACCCCCACTGTAACTAGTGAGGGCGAGAAATCCTATCATGGTAATTGGAAGGTGGGGCCTTGAAGAGGTGATTAGATTGTACCACCATGCCATGAGAATGGACTAAAAAGGTCATGGGTGTAATTTGGAGGCTTTATCAGGAGAGCAAATGAGCAGGTTAGTCTCTCTCTGCTCCACCATCTTTGCAATGTGACACCCTGCCATCGCTGTCACCACCACCAAGATCTTCACCAGCCGTGTTCCCTAGACTTTGGACTGCCCAGCCTTAGAAACTGTAAGAGATAAATTTCATTTTCTTTATAAATTGTACAGTTTTGTGTGTTTTGTTATAAGCAACATAAACAATGGACTAATATACCAGCTGTGTCTGAGGTTCTGAGGAGGCGGAATTTATAACTACTTCTTCTTTTTTTTTTTTGAGAAAACAGAATTCCCTAATTTTTAAAAAATTTATTTTATTTTATTTTTTTATTGTGGTACAACATATATAACATAAGAATTTCCATTTTAAGCACTTTAAAACATATAATTGCTTAGAATTAATTACATTCATAATGCTGTTTAACACTACCTCTTTCTATTTCCAAAACTTTCTCATCATGCTAAACATAAACTCTGTACCCATGAAGCAATAATTTCTCATTAGTCCTTCCTTTTGTTTCTGGTAACCTCTAATCTGCTTCTGTCTCTAAATTTTTTTCTTTAATTAATTAATTTAATTTAATTTATTTTTTCTTAGTTGACCTATGATAATTGTATATATTTATGGAGGACAATATATTTGGGTATAAATGTACAAACATTTACACTGTGTGCAATGATCATATCAGGATATTTAGCATATCTATCACCTCAAACGTATCACCTCTTCATGCTGGGAATATTCAACATTCTCTCACCTAGCTACTTGAAGTTACACAGTGATTTGTTGCTGGCTGTAGTCTCCCTATATTGCTATAGAACACTTGATCTTATTTTTCCTATCTCTCTACAATTTTGTATCCATTGACCACCCTCTCCTCGTAGCCCCTTCCCCCTCCCTCACTAGTCTCTAGTAACCAATATTCTACTCTTCTCTACTTCTATGAGATCTTCTTTTAATGTATAACTTCTTAGTGGGCATCTGGCTGGTATCTCAAACTCACCATGTCTAAAACTGAAGTCATTATGTGATCTCTCAAGCAAGTCTATTCTCCCCCCACTGTTTCTTATCTTAGTACACTGCATGACCAGCTACTTAGCTGCACCAACTAGAAAGCTGGGCATTGACCCTTCCTTCTCCACAATCAATCAACCCCACACCCTGTCAGTTCTTAAACTTGTCTCACTACCCACTTCTGTCTAATCCCACTGCCGTCACTGTGCTGCAAATTGCTGCCATGTCTTGCCTAGACACATTGGAGTCAGTTTAAGTAAAGATGGGTTCTCAAACCTGCATAAAGGTGGAAATTCTGGTCAAAATTTGTGTGCCAATGCTTGAGCACCTTTAGCTAATGAGATGCTCAGACTCTGAACAGATCAACTGTAGAAAATGCAGTCTTCTGGCTCCTCCTCATCCTGGGGCATCCTCTTTCTTCATTGACTAGACTCTCCCAAGCTACTTCAACTGTTCTCTCTTGTGCTTTCTATCTTCTCTTTGTCTAGCAGATACAGCTGAATTTTCAGAAGTTAAATGTTCATATAATGCATCTACAAAATGCGACAAACATGTCAACTTAAATTTCAGCCCTCTCTATTCCATTCTCCACAATGAGAGTGATCTTTGGAAAATGCAAATCTTTAGAATGATTTACTGTTTGATATATGGCACACCATGAAATCAGATCTCTGAACAACTTCTCTGAAAAATTCACTCTGGTATGCTTTGTTTCAGTTTTTTATTAGGTAGTTTAATGAGAGTATGTACTTTGTGATAGCTCACTGGGCTTATGGTTTCTGCACTTTGCTATTTATGTGTTCTACTTCAACTTAAAAATTTTAAATATGTGAAAATAAAATGATGCAAATCTTATTATGGCTTTTTGTTGTTATTAGGATAAATTCAAATATTTTAACAGCCTCTTCCCACCTTTTCAGATTCTTTTTTTTTTTTGTCTTTTGTCTTTTTCCGTGTCCGGCAACGGATCGCAACCCTCAGTGTTGCCCCCGCACCAGACCAGGGACCGGCAACGGGATCGCAACCCTCGGTGTTGCTCCCGCGCCTCGCTCAGCCAGTGAGTGGGAACTGGTCTGTATGTGGGATCCGAACCCTCGGGCGGGAGCGCCGCCACACTCACAAGCGGCGCACCATCCAGTGCGCCACCGGGCCGGCCCTTCAGATTCATTTCTACACCAATTTCTACTTCAATGTCTCTGAATCTAAACATATTGATCGTGTAATTCTTTGAATTTACCATAATCTTTATGTCTATTAGTCTTTGCATGTTCTAGCTCTTTTGCGTAGAACCCTCAATTTTTCTTTTCTTTCTTTTTTTTTTTTTTTTACAAAAGGTGACCAGTAAGGGGATCTTAACCCTTGACTTGGTGTTGTCAGCACCACACTCTCCCAACAGAGCTAGCTGGCCATCCCTATACAGGATCCAAACCCGTGGCCTTGGTGTTATCTGCACCACACTCTCCTGAGTGAGCCATGGGCCAGCCCAGTTTTTCTCCTATTTTTATCTTCAGTCTCCATTTAAATATTTTTCAGGGAGGTCATTCTTTTTTTTTTCTTTTTTCCTTTTTGTCTTTTTTCGTGACCGGCAACGGATTGCAACCCTCAGTGTTGCGCCCGTACCGGACCAGGACCGGCCACGGGATCACAACCCTCGGTGTTGCTCCCGCCCCTCGCTCAGCCAGTGAGCGGCCGGTTTGTATGTGGGATCCGAACCCTCAGCGGGAGCGCCACCGCGCTTCCCAAGCGGCGCACTATAGCAGTGCGCCACCGGGCCGGCCCAGGGAGGTCATTCTTAATATTCTAGATTGGGTTAATTCCATTGTTACATGCTCTCACAGGCCCTGTATTTCATTCAGCACTCTCAAAGCCCATTAATTACTTATTTAATGCCTTCTTTCCCTTCTTTCCCTAATTTTAACTTCCTGGGGGCAAGGATCATGATCACAGTACCTGACATATTGCATTTAATTCTTCATTTTAATCTTGTTTCTGTTGTCACAATATCAACACATACATAATAAAGTATACACAATGGACACATGAGAACATAGAAATGGCTTATATAGGGATACCACATTGGAAAACAAAGGTCCCCTCCTTAAGAAGAACAGATTGAATGCTAAGTAACTCACTTTCATTGCTGCTTCTATAACAGTGAAAAGAAAATAGATTATTTACAGAAGGGATAAAGTTTTACATTCTGGAATTTGTGACTGATATACAGGCTCATAACCTCAATCTCCAAATCTCCTCTCCTGTCCTTCTCAATATTTCATTTTTTATAAAACAAACTCCCCTGCTTAAAACCAGCCAATGACTTCCTGTCACAACCAAACTCTCAACCAGTTCCCTGCTTTTCTCTGACCTCATCCCCTCTAGACTTCGGCTCATTCATTATGCTCTGGGCTCCAGGCACACTGGTCTTCCTTCTGTCCCTGTAAGAGTTAAAAGCTTTGCTATCTTTTCTCCCAGGTCTTCAAGTGTTTCCACTTTTTCATCATTTATGTCTTAATTCAAATATCACTTCCTCAGAGGGGTCTTTCTTGACCTCCCCAGTAAAGCATCAATTCTATCCAATGACACTCTCTACCATTTTGAAGCTTTTCTTCTTCAGAAACATAGCAGCATCTGCAATAATATAATTTGTTCATTTGTTTACAGGATTAACGTCTATGTGTCCACATAAAGGCAGAGACTTGTTCACTGTTTATTGAAAATATCCTCAGAGACTAGAATAGTAGCACATAGTAGCTACGCCATAAATATGTTAAGTCACTCTGGGCACTCAGGTGCAGGCTACTCAAGCCCTGGAAGTCCTGAAGACTTCCAAGAAGATTCCAAAATGTCAAAGCAAATGTGTGGTTTTCTAAATGTATCTAGTGACCTCTGCTGGAAGACTTACCAAGGACACCAAATACAAGTCTTCATGCTTTTCCTGACTGGCCTCTCACCTCTTTTCATTGAATGATAAAATGTTAGTGTGAAATTAGAGATCAGGAACATTTGAAAGTTCTTCTCCCACTTCAAAGAAACCCCATTTCCCTTTCTGCCTGGATGATTGTTCTCTTTCTGCTCCCAGCTCATCAATTTGTGCTTTTAGTACAAACCTTAGAGGAGATTGTTCAGAGATATAGGAAGCACAGAACTTTCCTTGATCACCCACCAAATTTTATTGCATAAATGACTGCCTTTCTATGCATATATATCTGAAAGAAAGGAATTCATCCAGGTGACATGGATAGATGAAGATATATCCCATGAACATATTTCATATGGTTTCATTTATTTATTGCTCTCTCAACTGAAGGAGTAATTTTGAAAAATGGTATTCACCACTAAAAAGCAAAGAATTGGCAAGGGGTGTCCTCATGTTGAGAATAACAGGATCAAAGTTTTGTAAGTCTACTATGGGGGATCATTAGGAGATAACGTGTTATGGAGGGTTGTGGTATTTGACAAAAAAATATCAAATGAGAACCAAGGAAGCAGAATTTCAAAAGATCAAAATAATGAGATTGAGAATGTGTGAAACAATCATGAAGTGATAATGATTAAACTTTTGAAAACTTTTTTACTTATCTTGTGTATAACATATATATGTGTATTAGTTCATTTCTGTAGCAATAACAGAACAACTGAAAATGGGTAATTTCTAAAGAAATGAAATTTATTGCTTACAGTTTCAGAGGCTGGGAAGTCCAAAGTCCAGGGAACACATCTGGTGAGGACCTCGTTGGTGGGTGGTGACTCTTCACAGCAATGCAGGGTGTCACATGGCAAATGGCTTGGGTAAGAGAGAGAGTTAACCAGCTCATTCGCTGTCCTTATAAAGCCATCAGAACCACACCCATTACCACCCATTAAACCATCAACTTATTACCCCACAAATGGATCAATCCATTCACTAAGGCATGGTCCTCATAATCCAATCACCTCTTAAAGGCCCCACCTTTCAATTACCAAAATAGGATTTCCCACCCTCGACACTATTACAGCAGGGATTAATACATGAACCCTTGGGGACACAATTCAACCCATAGCAATATGTATACATGATTATTGCAGAAAATTTGTAGAACACAAGTAAACAAAAAATACCACATCAATATTAATCATAATTGCTACCACTTAAAGAAAACCATTGTTAGAGTTTTAGTACATAGACCCCCAGTCTTCTGCTTATGTCTATTCCAATCATCTGTTTATGTACACGTCACCAGTGGAAGTATATATGTACCTTTCTACAATATTGAATCAGTCATACTATTTACTTCATTTATATCTTCTTGTTTTCATTTAGTATGTTATGAAATATATTCATTGATCTAAAGTCATTTTCTTCAAAAATGTTTTGTTAATGAACCATTTGAACAGCTAATATATGCACATTGTACAATATTTTAAAAATTAAAGAAAGAAAAGCAGGCTTCCTTTTTACCCCTTTCCTCTCTAGTGTTATTAGGGGAAGCTTTTAATAGACCATCATAAGTCTTATAAATAAGGCTGAGTGTTACTGAAGTGGTTGGCACAGTACCAGGCACTAGGTTAAGTCCTTTATATAAATTATCTCATCCCTGTTTTAATAAGAAAAACCAAAACTTACTTAAGAAAATAGCTCCAGGTTACATAGCTGATATGTGGCCAACTGGACTTGACCCCATGAGTACAACTAAGTGCTTGATGTCTGGCATATTGTGTGAATGAATTAATCAGTCTTACGGTGTATATCAGGTAATATGAATCAGCCCTCCCATTGCCTGTATAAGGCCAGACGAACCAATCTCAGGGTTACTGGGACTGAGCGCTACAAACTTGAAGCTCTATCATCTCCCTGTCATCCCATTCTCACTCCTTGTCAACATGTCCTTCTGTTTGGTTTTACTGGAATTTGTATTTGCAATACCCTCAGAGGTTATGTCAATATAAGCAAAGTATTTTGTAAAGGAGACAGTCATTTTGGTAACTCAGGCTCATATCTTTATACTTTGTATTTGATTTTTTAAAAATTAACCATAAACCTTTTTCTCACAACTCAAACAAATGGATAGTAAACTATGTACTTGAATTTACTTTTATAGACAAAGAATCAAATATATCACTTCATCATGGAAGACGTATTTAAGCTACTTGATTCACGTAGATTTATTAATAAAACATAAAGAAATATGATTTTACCTGTCTTGAGTCATTAAAATAGGCTTATGTCAATAAAATCACTGTACAGAAAATGGCTAAAAGATGAATAAAAGCTTCTAAAATAGTATTAACATGTTAACAAATTATTCTATGACAATTCTGTTCTAATGTGAAGGATATTTTGTGCGAGCTTCAATTCTGCTGCTATATAGAATGATAATGTAAAACTATTGATGTTAGCTAAATCTGTAAAGTCAGATGGTTCAAAATTAAGTATGCTTGTGAATGACCTTAATCCCTTTAGGAACAATATAGGGTGTTTGTGTTTGTGTGTGTATGTGTGTTGTGTGTGTGTGTCAATAAACTGCCACATGCATACCTACATACAAACACACAGAATAGCAAATATATGACATTTATCTGCAATGTGATGCTGACGATATTTCAGAATCTAATTTCTTTTGCAATTTTCTTCTTGTATTTGAACATTTATTTTTCTGTTGAGTTATTCTTTATCAGTTTGATAATATTTGAGGTAAATGTACAAATATGACTAAAATTAATTTCTACTACGCCATTAAAATTATGAACTGATGATCATTGATCAGTCAAAATTACATCCTTTATGTGATATACCCAAAGACATACTGAGATTTATGCTTTTTCATAGAGAAATTTTAAGAAAAGTAATTAAGAAAAGGTGGATTAAGAGCTATGTCTGTCATCAAAATTCAGTTTGTAAACATAAAATAAAATAACTAGAAAAAAATACCTTTAAAAGCTCTAGAAATAGAAATCAAAAGAAAAAAAGAATACTGAGGAAATCTAAAGGGATTTAAAGCACAAAAATGTATCCCAATCAATTCTACATACAATCTAAAGAGGTACGCAAACCTTATGAAGGAAACAGCTAATATTGGATCATGTTGGAAATGACGAAATAAGCGTTGGTGACTGTAGGCGTCCAGGAGTTTGGTCAAAGGACAAGGGCTGAAGGGCGGGATGTGGGCCATGCTAAGGCTATCCCAGGAGGTGCTCGCTTAAGCCCTGAACCAGAGGATTTTACTTGTGATTGCTCTGGGTTTGGGGAGATCATAATTAGATATATTGTCCTCATTGGACCTGCCCAGAAAGACTGCAGAGGACCTGAGAATTCTTCCTTCAACTGGAGATTCTCTGGGAAGCACCTGAGATTTCATTCTGCTAGTTTATTCCACTACCAAAGCCTGATAACTGCCAGCTCTAAACTTTTATGTCCCTAAGTGCACCTCTCCTGGGATTACAATTAATTGAAACAGTGATTCAAAAAAGTTTCAGAGGACTGAAGAATGCTCCGAGGCCGATCCCTGTCTGTGGCATCCCTGAGTGGGCTTCCTCGGTGGGAAGCTGATGACCTTCCTGTGAAGGATTTACTGCTCTTTGAAGTTTCGTGGGAAGTGACCAATAAAGGTTGGTACTGATCCTGAAGGTGGCTATAAACCAGATTACTGAAGAATGTAGATTAAGATTTCCCAGATACCTCTCTAGTGATAGTGAATTGCCAGTAAGTGAGGAAAGCATTTAAATGGAATGTAAATTTAGCCTGCATTTGACTATTTCAACAGGCAGTGAACACTTAGACATGAATATGTGTTCAAGAGAGAGAAAGTTGAAGCTATTAGTCTTTGCAGGCAAATGAGTGTTGAAATTAAAAATTTAAATCCATGTTATGACAAAATAGGAATAGAAAGTTGATATTCACTTTTTTTGTTTTATTGATTTTCCTCAGCAAAAAAAGTGTAAATAATTACTTTATTTTAGGAAGACCTATATGTGATCAGGATCAATTAGAAACCTTAACTCTATATACTGTTAGTGATTGTATGAAATATTTAATAATGTTCCTAATAATTCAACATTAGCTTGGAATTAAAGTTTTAATTTAGAAGCTGCTGAGAGGCATAATATTGTGCTCCTACTCAGAAGAATGAAAGTAATTTTTTCTTCAACGTGATGCACACATAGAAATGATAAAATAAGAAGGAAACTAAATTGATAAAATTCAAATAGTTTTCTAATAAGATGCTGGATGGGAGAAGGCAAAGAAGAGAACTACAACCTAAATGATTTAATAATAAAGGCATCTGGAATATTATAAAAACAATTCCTTGGGGATTGATATTCTCTAGTTTAAAAGTGTCAGGACTATTGAAGGAATGTTAACAAAGGGAAAATGATAGTTTTGAAGGCCAAGTTCCTCAAGATCGTGAAAGAGCAGACCATGCAATGAGTGGGTAGATGGCAGTGACACCCTGTAATTTGAAGAATGTGAAATTATAACACGTGATGTGATATATCACATGCTTACCTTTTAGCATATGTTTATTATTACATGTTTACTACAGTAATTTAGAGGATCTGAGATGTATGATTGTGATGCATTCCTTCTTTTGTCTAATCAGAGCCAACATAATCTCAAAATCAGAGGAACCGTATTTAGCATCTGTTCTGATTTTCACCTTATGCTGCCTGTTCAAAACTGTCATGTGTATGCATTCATAAAATCAAAATTAAAAACCGATTCTGCCTATATAGAAATGCACAGAATGCATGTAAGACAGCAGAGCCCAGTCTTTGTCTCTGTGGTTTAGTGAGAAGGAAGTAAAGGGGATAGAATCCTTAGTAGAGAAGAGTGAAGTATTTTGTGTGTACCTGTTTCTAATGTCCTTTTTCCAGTCACAGATTTTTCCAGTCCAGTTTTAAGTATGCCCAAAGTTCCTGGGAACAGAGCCATCTCTACCACATGTGAAGCCTAGAGTGTGCCTTGAAATAAAAGTTTTTTTCTGCAGAATAGGCAGTCTCTTGGGTGCTGGAAACACACTGAAGAAAATGGGTTAAGCTAAACCATGAATATTGTATCCCAATGACGTGTGCTGATATCAGGGTCTGGAATAGTGCCAGGCACATAGAAAATGCTCAGTGAATTTTTTTTTTTAGTAAAGGACTGAATACATTTAGTTTTCAATCCCTAAGCTGTCTTTAATACTCATTTTCTATCATTTCCTCTACAAGGGGAATGGAATCTTTTTAGTGGAGAGGGACCCACAATGTGATTTACCCAAGATGACATCGTCTTCAATGTATTTTTATTTTAATATTTATCACAGTCTGGTTTTATTAGAGATTTTTATATAGATGGACAATTATTGTTTATCCCCCCAAATGCATTGCCACTATAGTTTCCTTTTTAAATGTTCTTTGAACCTTTACTTCCCTGCAGTTCATAGCCGTGATGAGGCATCTTAGAGATCATGGATCCAACTCTCCCATGTCATGGATGAGATGGATACACAGAGGCATTAAATGACTGAGCAAATGCAGAGTTAAGACCAACATTTAGGTCTCCTCCAAGTCCAATCTTCTTTTTACTACCATATAAGAATTAAATATTAAAACCTCCATTGTCTAAGCAAATGTCCTGTAGATAAAAAAACACAGGATTGCAGTCAAAGGTCACAGATTTCCGAAACTTTGAAAAAAAAAATCCCTTAAACTATTGAATATCATTGTAATATACTCCAGCTGTCTTAAGATGTTTTGTGGCAAGCAAGGAAATATATTCATATCCAAAAAAAGATTTCTTAGAGGGGAAAAAAATTCCTCACTGCCAGAATTTTGCCAATGAACAATGGAAATGTAAAAATTATAGCAAAACAAGGGGTCATAGTTAAATTGTTGGATGTTAATTCTCAGACCTCAGAGTAACCTTTCTCACTTATTAATATTAACCTTGAAATGTATTGCTTTTATTTATTCATCCCTTTATTTTTATTACCAATTTATTCTTCAATTAAGATTCATCAAGTGTCTATTAGGTGTCAGGCTGGGAGATCAGAAAGAGAGAGTTGAACAATACAGTATTGATTCCCAGTCTTCCAGATTTACAAACTTGCAGAAAGGTAGACACTGAACGTGCAATCATAGTTAAATGAAATAAGTGGGAGAGTAAGAAAACAGAGGAAGTGGTGGTGGGGGATTCCTAACCTAGTTTAGGGTTTGAGAAAAACCTCTCTAGTGAAGAGACATTTGAGCTGACACCTGAAGGTTGAATTGCTTTGGGGGGAAAATGGCAAAGGCATTAAAAGAAAAAGTGTTCAATGTGAGGGGACTATACATGCTGAGATGTATTGGTGTGCAGAATTGTGTGATGCATGCTGAGAAGCGGAAGTGTGCTGTGTTCAAAGATCTGAGGGAAGCTTGGGGAGGAAAAAAGAGGGGAGCATGAGAGAAGGTGAGAGAGACCTGCAGGAGCTAGACTGTGAAGCTTAAGGAGAGTTAACAACCTTAAGGAGTTTGATCTGCAATCTAGGAACAATGAATGGGAAGCCGCTGAAGTGCTAATTAGCAGGAAGTGCTAAGTAGTCTGATATGTTTTTGCAAAAGCACTGTCACTAGTTGAGGGAGAGGATAATAGGAAAGTTAGATCTTAGCATGACCTAGGAAGGAAAGTTTAACTCAAATGTCAGAAACAAAAGTTTTCTTTCTCTGTCTTTGCTCAGGCCTTACTACTATCGTTTCTTCCACGTAGACTTGCCCAAAACGGTAGACTATGAACAAATTATCATGTTGAGGATATTTAGGATCATTAAAAACAATCTATGTAAAGACTTCTGAAGGAGTCTTTAGTGCTCCCCAAGGAGCACTAAATCTCTTTCCTACCAGACCTGCTGCCTCAGAGAACAATGTTCTAACTGTATAATGACTACCTCTGTTTCTGCAACTGTCTCGGGACAGGGGGATCATATTAGTAGTCACACGTACTGAAACAGTCATATGACTTCCAAGTCTGTAATTTTTAAGCATTTTAAAAATAGTGAAAATTTCCCCAATTTTATATATCTATATCTATCTATCTATCTATCCATCTGGAGAGAGAGAGAGAGAGAGAAAGAGAGAGAGAGAGAGAGAGAGAGAGAGAGAGAGAGAGAGAGGAGAGATGAGAGAGGGAGAGAGAGAAAGAGAGAGAGAGAGAGAGAGAGAGAGAGAGAGAGAGAGAGAGGAGAGATGAGAGAGGGAGAGAGGAAAAGAGAGAAAGAGGGAGAGAGAGACAGAGAAAGAAAGATCCTTCTTTAGCTGATGTCCATTCTATACCACTTTGAAATAGTAATTTTAGTAAAATTGGCAGTGTTTCCAGATGAAAACAGAGTTTTAACTACCTCATTGCTCTATAGAGCTACCACGGTAGCTCATCTTTTCTTTCTTATAAAAGGCCTAATACTTTGATCTCACATGACAGCTCTCGTGTTGTTTCAGAAAAATATAGATCAATAAAATACAAAGTAGTCGTTTAAAGTGAAAGTTAACTTCCAGTCTCCAGGGGTCAATGACATAGTGGGGTGAGGCCTTTGGATCCCAGGAAGAAATCGATGGCTGCGGCAGGCCTCTGAGAACTAGGACCCCTGCTGGACCTACGTGGTTGTACAAGTGGCAAGAGGGAGGCACTAAGGGGAGCTCCAGACGTGCGTGTGGACGCCGGTGTGTGTGTTGGGGGGACTGGTGATCAAGAGTCATGGACGGGGAGAATGTGCAAGTTTGTACCATTCCACAAAAGAAGGACCAGGAGGAGGAGGAGAGCATTATTGCTGCACATCTGAAAGTCAGGGTACTCAAGAAAATGTTACATTGGGGGCTTCCAGTCAAGATGGTGGAATAGACAGTCCCCAGAGTCCCTCTCTCCCACAAATCAACCAATTTACAACTATCGAAAAGTAACTACAGCCAAGCTGGGGCTGCTAGAGCTCAGGGGAAGAGGAGGAGAGACCTATGGAGTTCAGGAAGGCAGGAGAAGCCATGAGGAGAAAAAGAAAGGACGGCTCCCACCATTTCATGCCCTGGCTGCTTCCAGGCTGGAGCTGCTGAGCACACAGAGCAGGAGCTGGCAAAAGCCTCAGCTGTGCCCTTCAGATGAAGTTGCTTGGAAGCAGTAGGGGAGAAGAGGGCATTGGTGGCCCCCAGGCCAGCAAGACCACTGACAGGGTTCCCAGGGAACCACATAGGAGCAAGGAGCCACAACTGAGAAAAAGGAGCCACTTAGAGGCCAGTGAGTCATCGCAAGGGACTAACACATAGCCCGTCCCATGGGAAGTGTTTGTGGCATGGGCAGTGGAGGAGACAGGCCTACCAGGGGAACACTGGGGCACGGCAAGGACAGTTGATCTGCCCCCCAGTTGGCGTGGGACCACTCAGTGGAGACTGGTCGAGAATGCAGATCTGCAGGGGGTGTAGTTTGCTGGGGAGTCTCAGGCACAGACCAAGGTTTTCACACAGCCCAGGTGTACCAGAACTCCCAAGACCTGGAAATACATACAAGGTCAACAATAAAAACCTGAGCTGCACAAGAAAACCTTCCCCAGGGAGTCAGCAGCAAAGCAGCAATTTAGCTCAACCGCAGGGCTCATGTGCTGGTCCCCACAGGAAGTTCCCCCATTTTAGAAGTAAGCAAAGGACAACAAATTAGTTCCAGTGCAGAGTTTAAGTGGTGGGAATAGCAAATAATCCAACACAGAACTGAAAGTAAAAACAAAACCAAAAATAACAGAGACAAAGTCTGATATTAACTAGTAAAGGTCTAAGACACCACCAAAGAACACTTATTAGGCTTAGAAGGACTGGAAACCCCCTGGGCTCCTGATCTGGGGCAATGGGGAGGCCACAGCCATGCCCCTTTGACATCCGCAACCAGTGATGACCACTGAGCCACCCAGGAAGCACCCTGGGCTCCTAAGCCTGGGTGACAGTGGGCCTAGGCTCTCAGCCACACACACACACCCCCAACATTTGCAACTAGCCCAGCGATGACCACCGTGCTGCCACCGCAGGAACCACCCCCACCCCGTCTCCCCTGTCAGAATGAGGGAGGTGCCACAGGCCTCGACCAAGCGCACCAGAAGCACCCTGGGCTCCTAAGCCTGGGTGACAGTGGGCCTAGGCTCTCAGCCACACACACACCCCCCCAACATTTGCAACTAGCCCAGCAATGACCACCGTGCTGCTACCGCAGGAACCACCCCCACCCCGTCTCCCCTGTCAGAATGAGGGAGGTGCCACAGGCCTCGACCAAGCGCACCCTCCTTCTTACTCCTCCCACCCTATTTCCTTCCCCCATCCCCTCTTCCCCTCCTGCCCAACTGCTCTGCAACAACATCTAGGAAGGTAAAAAAAAAATAATATTAATAAATAAATAATTTTTTTTTAAGTAAAAGTTAAGTTCACATTCAATGACCTACACTGTGGTAAAACAATAATTCATTAATGATATAGAACGTGGATTTTTAATGTAAGAATGAAACTTTGCAGATTTAAGAAACCCTTTCTCTGTGCCATTGAACTCACATATACTCTAGCATGCTCAGAGAGAAGTTTGGAGCCATGTGTTGTAAATAAACAGTAAAAATCAAGGGCAACTAGTTGGCATATAAATATGGGGAGGACAAAGGAGGCTAAAGTGGTGCTTGAGTACATCAAACAGCAGCAAGAGGATGTCCCCACAGAAAGACTGTACAGGGAGACGTCTTAAGGTGGGGGAGGGGCTCAAATATTGATTTACAATCAGGCTTCAATCGATATGGGATGATTTTTATTTTTTTAGTTTTATGTTTTTATTTCTGGTAGACTGAAAGAGTAGCCATAGTATTTATAATACTCTAAGACAATTTGAGGACTATCTATATCAAGGCTGAAGGCCTCAGCTGGGAAAGCAAATAAAATAGTTTGCATTTGCCCAAGTGTATTTGAATTTGAAACACATAATCTAAAAAACAAAGATGTACCAAGATTGCTGGGCAAGATACATAGTTACGAGTAAAAGTTTTAAGAATAAAAAGTATATAGTAGGCATTTAATAATTTGCACCATCAGAACCCTAAAGCATATTCTCCCTGATGAGAAGGAAATAAGTCTACTTAAGAAGAGAAATTATTTGAAAATATTACATTTTTTGAGGATAGCGGTTTTGAATAGAGCTTATATATATTTAAATATTCTGGTAAGATGTAACTCTCACAGTTTAAAGAAAAGTTCTTCTTTTTAGTTGCTCTTGCAGATGGTTTCCCTATATTTATTTTTTCTCAACAAATAATTTTGATGATTCATAAAATCTTTCAGAATATGGGGAAATACTTAGGTGTGGTTGATGCTGATATTAATTGATATACACTTACATTTATTGTTGAATGGTTATGTGAATCACGTCTATTCTGAGTCTAGAAGCTTCTGCTTCCAAATTTTGCTTTCTTTATGTGTTCCATGCTGTCCTCATCACCAGCCATCTGACCTTTAATTGATAGTGTCTTTATTTTCAGACTCTGCTTAACTGACAATTTTAATTTCTTTGCAGTACAGTCAAAAATCTTTTCCTCAAAGATGAAGTTACAAAGGACAATTAGTTTATATAGTCACATATGAAAATTGCTTGTGTGTAGTATCTACATTTGGGGAGTTACATTAGCTCTTCTCTTTTGTAAATTAATGAATACTGTTGGTATCAAATAGTAGTATTGACATTTGCCTTTTGTGTCTCACCTTTCAAAAGGCAATTTTCTAAAAAGTACATTTTGAGTGTGAGTGGCTTAAAGAAAAAAATCACAGATGGCGATTCTACCTTTTGGCCATTGGTTGTGACTATTGATAAGACTTATTTAAAGTCTAAGTTACTGAAATACATTCAAGTCCAACCCTAAAGTCTAATGAGTTAGAATACCTTATGAAAAACAGCAGTGGAAAGTGAGAAGAAACTTTTATCTGTATAAGGAAGTAACAAAATTGCACCTTGAAATTGAATTGAAGATTAGTGCCAAGGTCTTATTAGCTCCAGGATTTCACACAGGATTTCTTGAGTCATCCCCTTGTCTACAGCTCATGGACAAAGTATTACCCAAGAAATCAACTCAGACTATTTTCACATTCACATGTGCTGTTATTGCTTACAGCTGGCACAGGAAATACCCTGCCTAAATTTACTGGGGGGTTTCTTCCCCTACTCCTCCTACCTGGGCACTGAGTAGCAAAACTACCCTTTGAATGCCTACTACTCTCCCCTGGCACACTCTGCTCCCAACTTAGCGCCTTCCTTGGCTTTAACAATTACCTCTGCCTAAAAAATTCCTCCCATAATATGTCCTTGCCTAATTTCTTCACCCTTTTTGATCACACTTTTAAGTGATATTTTATTTGCTCAAACATCACCTTTTCAATGAGGCCCAATTTTTAAATCTGCTGCTACAACCTGTTTTTTCCTTCAAGCTAAATACTATTTTACCTTCATTTAACAGATGAGCTAATTGAACCTTAAAACAGTTAAGTGAGTTAACTCAAGTGAGACCAATTGAGTGGGTCCAATCCAAGTTGTTTCCAATTTTTCACCATTATAACACTTCAATAAATATCCTTTACATACATGTCTTTTGGTGCTTTTCCTATTTTTCCCCCAGGACAATTTTCTAGATTTAGATCGTCGGATCCAAGACTAGGTGTATTTTGCAAGAGTATGCGTATCTTCCTGCTTTGTGTTTCAATTCTGGTAGCAGCAGTGCCAGAGGAGGAAAACGAAACAAAGACTCCAAGAAGAAGGAAATACTGTACGAGTGTGAAAATGTGTATTTGTGTCATTGGAGTTGACATTGGGGTTGGACTAAGTGTCTTCCATCAAAACCAATCAGCTCTCTCCCTTTGTAAAGAGCTACCCTGCTTGGTGCCTTAGGAGGGGAATGGCTCTTTCGTGTGGGAGATTTTCTTGTAACTGCAAGCAACGGTGGCACAGAATGGAACCAGATAGTACACGTGTTGGCATCCCTTAACGATGGGGTAAACACTACGCTTTTAGAAAGTTAAATAAACTCTGGTACTTGATCGATTCTAAATGCTAATTCAAACTCATTTCCATCTCTTCATCAGTTAAAATGAATTACTAACTGGAATATTATAATATAATTTTTTTTTTAACAGTTGGAGGCATCTGTACTGTGATTCAGACAAAGGCCAAAACAACAGCAGATGAATGGGGAGACAATTATTTTCTGATAGGTCCATATTTTGAGCATAATATGAAGACTCAGGTGGAGCAATGTGAACCTGCGAATGATGCTGTCAGGAGAGCAGTGGAGTCAATGAACAAGCACGGCTGCCAGGTAAAGGAGCCTGCACAGCTCTCGGTAAACTGTCCTGGGAAAAGAGTGCAATTTACATGAACCCACAAGAGAAGACATCCACCTACTTAGGGAGGAAGGTCAGGTTCGTGAGAAAGACAAGACACTTGGTTTTAAAAAGGTTGCACTTGAGCACCTTGTGAAAACCAAGAGGAAATGTCTAGTAAGAACAATGGGTTTGGAGCTCAGCAGAAGGTAGAGATGTTTCTGAGGAAGTCATTTGAATCTGAATTGTAGTTGAAGTCATGGGTGTTGATATTGTTCAGTGTAAGTTTATAGACTAAGAGCAAAAGTTTTGAGCCAAACTTTGGGGCATGTTTATGTGTTAGAGCATCTACATTAAAAGGAGCCAGAGATTGCAAATGTAGAAGCAAAACTAGTGATATAGAACCTGTGAGTATATTACCTTATATACCAAAGGGGACTTTGTAAATGTGATTACATGAAGGATTTTGAGATGGGGAAATAATCCTGAATTATCGGGGGGGGGGGGGGCAGTATAATCACAGGACCCT
>NW_007728473.1:163201-167679 GCF_000696425.1 Galeopterus variegatus | reverse complement strand
GGAGGGGGGGGGGGGGGGGGGTGCAGTATAATCACAGGATCCTCATAAGAGGGAGGCCATAGAATTAGAATCAGAGAGGAGATGTGCCAGTGGAAGCAGAGGTGGGAGTCATGAACTTTGAGATGGATGAAGAGGCCACCAAGAATGCAGATGGTTTCTAGAAGCTGAAAAAGGCAAGAAAACAGATTCTCCCCTGGACTACAGATGAATGCAGCTTTGCCAACATGTTGATTTTAGCCTGCAAGACCCACTTAGAACTACTGACCTCCATACCTGTAAGATAATAAATTTGTGTTGTTTCAAGCCACTAGTTTTGTGATAATTTGTCACAGCCACAACAGGAATAGTCAAGGGAGGAGAGAGTTTCAAGTGTGAAGGAGAGATTAAGTCAACAAAGGATCGAACCAGGGTCGCCTGGGCTTGGCAATACTCAGGTCATTGATAACATTGCTAAGTACAGTTTAAGAGGAGAAGGAAAGGCTAAATCAGATTTCAGGGGGAGAAATGAATAAGTGGTGAGAAAAAGGATACAGAAGTTGTGGCTATGAGATGTTTTCCATGAAGGGTGAAGATGATAAAGTAGTAGCAGAGTGACATGGTTTTGAGAATTGGTGTTTTGTTAAACATGGGTGAGACTGGAGCACATTGATATGCCAAAAGGAAATACCTAGCAAACAGGGAAAAGTTGAAAGTTCAGAATAAATGGGAGATTAAAGAGAGTAAAGTCCCTGAGAATGGGTCAGGGAACAAGATCCAGAGTAATACCGAAAGGATTATTCTTCACACCTGGAGATAAAGGGTGAACGCAAATAGAGAAAAACTGATGGAGAATTCAGGATGGTCTCACCCAATGTTTTTGATGATGTCACTGAAGCAGGAGTTAAAGGTCATCTTTTGAGAGTTAGGAGACACTTGTTGAAATAAGAGAATTGGAATGAAAAAGTTCTGAAAGCTTTTAAAGAATATGTAAAAGAATTTCTGGACATCTTTGAGGTGTAGTCATGACTTTTTAGTGGCAGCATTTGTGGCACAGGTGGCACAGGTATTGGAGGTCATTGTGAGAGTGATTGAATTAATGGTTACATAGATGGACTGTTGTGTCTAAAAGGGACAGGAAAGGAAGTGAAGCCAAAGAGGAGATGATAATGGAGGAGAAAAAGGGAGGGTTCCAGGAGCTGGAAGTATTCAAGAGGAAAAAGAAAGAATGTGTACACTGGGAGAAACAGAGTGGGAGAACTGGAGTATAGAAGTTGTGGTCAGGTAACAGGATGCTAAAGTGGAATATTCCAGAGAAGGAACAATTTGGGTTTTGACAAGGATAAGAATGCAGCCGTGAGCTTGGGCGGCTAAAATCAAGTGGACATGAAGTTCTTCGAAGTCAATAAGGTCAAATAACTATGAGGTGAGTTTGTGAGATAAAAATCTTGAACTTTGAAGTTGCCCAGGATAAGGTCAAAAAGCAACCGGGGTGACTAGCAGAACAAGGAAAGGTAATATATTTGGATAGCGTAAGTTTCAAAGATATTTTTATTCACCAGTAAAGAACAAGGCTTGCATGTTTCAGATGAATTTTAAAAATAGTAATTTTTCATCATATTCAGAAGCCCTCCCTTGAGATGTCTGTGTGGGTAGTGCTGTGTAGGAGGTCCATGCAAGGTTTAATGAGGAGACTGTGTCATTTACAAGGGAACTTGAAGTTTGAGAGAGCACCAGGAAGATGTCTCATAGTGGAGGCAGCATAGAGAATGTCAGGAGAGTGACAGACAGGCACACGTTGAGCTACTGGGATGAAAATGAATGGGGTGTTGGCAGGGGCTTGCATCTGAAGCTCCTGTGAGGGAAGAGGGAGATGGGAGCAGGATGGGTCTCAGAATCCTGAATGGATTTCTGGTGTAAGAATGTTTCCATGTTGCACCCGAACTGACTGGAAGTAAGACAAGCTAGCCTACATTCTCCGTCTGAGGTTTCAACACTTCTCTATGATTCTAGCTCAGTGTACCATATGTCACCTATTAGGCAGTAAGTAAATATGTATCAGATAAAAATAAAACACATGAATCAATGAATGTCACAAAGAGAAAACTATTAAAAAGTTGTTTGGAGCTCAGGAAAATTCAGTCTAAAAAGAAATTAAATTTAATTAAAAAAGATAAATACTAAACTATAATGGAAGCAACTTACAAGTAATGAGGGTCTTTCAAGGTTGGCCAAGGCATGGGTGGGAGAGAAACATCACCACACATGCCTGAGTCCCCTGGGAGGAAATGGTGATCACATTGGGCTTCTAGGTTCTGCAAAATTCAGCCTTGGGTGGAGTCATAATGGTCAATATGTAAACAATGTGGACACAGTTTTCTAGAGAAGCTGATAACCAAGAGAGGATCTTAATTTCCGCTGAGTTCCAGAAAGGATTTGAAGTGGTTTATGAGGTTACATGTCATGTAATAGGGAATATTTTGGCTCACTTATTTTTATAGGAGTAGTAAGATAAATCGTACACATTTGTCTACAAACCCAGCTTCTTTTCTAGTAAGAAATATTTTAAGTCCTGTTACATAAAGGAAAATAAGCAACATAGTAGACATCATATCCAAGTACAGGCTGTTAAAGATACAGAGCACTTCACCTTATGACTATCATAAAAACGTAGACTACAACGTGAAACCCTATATCCATAAGCTCAAGGTCACAGAAGGGTAAGGAAGGACAGAAAAACAGAGATTACATGATCTGGATACATTGTTTCTAAATGAGCAAAGTTAAATGAAGAGCAAGACCCTGGAGATTCTAGATGAATGGATGCAAGCCCATCCCAGCTTCAGACTCAGAAGTCAGATGCCATGTGTTATCAGATTTCCGGTGTAGCTTGCTTAATCTGCTGTTGAGTTCTATGTAAAGTTTATATCCTCTAAGCTCAAATACATTTTCTTCTCTTGAATTACTTAATATCACTACACGGCTATGTGTTCTTTACACGACAGGTGCATTTTGGAAGATGGCTGATAGAAGGAAGTCCTTACGTGGTGCTCTTTGACATAGGCTATTCGGCTTGGAATCTGGACAGGTGGAAGGGTGACCTCTGGGAAGCATGCAGTGTCGGCATCCCTTACCATGACCGAGAAGCCAATGATATGCTGATATTTGGATCTTTAACTGCCTGGTTCTTAAAAGAGGTATGGTTTACTGTATAGTGATACAAAAGAAGAGCAGCACTCCTGCATTCAATGCCCAGCAGTGATCCCATGGTCATTAAGTTAAGCAAATTTTGAGATGATGTCATTATTCTGCATCCTAATACATTTTAAAAAGATCAGAGAAAATGCTCAGCATTCCTCAAACTAAACACCAGCCTTTGAAACAGAGTAATAAGAATGCTTCTTACTGCTTACCTCATGTCAGATTTAAATGAAATGATGTATATAAAACACCCGATTATATTGCTTGCCACATAGACGATACTCGATATATATGCAAGAAAAAAGAGAGTATATATCATGCACTATTTACATGAATTCTAGAATCTTGGGAGTAGAAAATAGCTTGAAATATTCTGTTTTGTTTATGTACAAGTATATGTGCAACTGGAATAGCTTTTAGGTATTTTTATTATTTGCTATGGAGTGAAGTGGTATCAGCAGTTGCTATGGAGTCCTTTGCAGAATATTTTATAGACATGAGAAAGCAAGAGCATTAGACACCAGTTGTTGTGAAACGAGCAACAGCTGCACTCAACTCCTCAGAGCACGGCAGGAGGATTGCTTTGCATCCCTTTCATTAGCTCAGGACAATTAGCCTAAAAATCACATGGTGAAGGAAGATCGTCCCTAGCAGAGGGGATGTGTGGTCTAAGCACAAACCATAGAACTGTGTGAGTATGTTGGGAGTGTGTCCCCTTAATCAGTCTTTCTTACTGATGAAGTCATATTCCAACAGCCATAAAGGGCTGCCTTGAAGTGAAGGGGAAAGGGGAACAAGCAGACCTATTGCTTTGTGTTGGTGACACTGTAGGAGAAGGAGCGGGAAAGCGATGGCGTAATCTGGCCTAATGACAGATATGCGGTCTTGTTTTAGCACCAGGGGGTAGGACCAACTCTTTGTCTGCAAACTGCCTTCTCTGAGCCACCACCCCAAGGCTGAGGCCAACCACCAAGCAGTGTGTGTGTGTGTCTGGTGTCATCCTTTTTGTTAAAAGGAAATAGAATGAAGAGCAGCAAGAAAGCAAGAGTCCCAATTTTCTTTAAAATAAAACGGTTCCAGAAATAGAGATTTTCTTTGGTTCAAAGGGTAAATAGAGGCAATGGAAACAAAAAAAAACTCAAGGCTACTGGGCAAGCCCTGTCTGCTGTCACTTCTGTGCAACTGTTAATAGCTGTGAGGAACTTTCTGAAGACCAGGTACCAGTTCAAAGGACTTAGCCTAAATCGGTTCTCAAAAAGCATTTCTTTCAATTAGTGGAAACAGAATCACCTGCGAACTTG
>NW_007728473.1:162213-162720 GCF_000696425.1 Galeopterus variegatus | reverse complement strand
CAACTGTTAATAGCTGTGAGGAACTTTCTGAAGACCAGGTACCAGTTCAAAGGACTTAGCCTAAATCGGTTCTCAAAAAGCATTTCTTTCAATTAGTGGAAACAGAATCACCTGCGAACTTGTAGGTAGTATAAATTTGTACTCCCAGCCCAGAATATTAGATAATCTGGAGATAGGACCCAGATGTCAGTGTTTGACAAGCTTTTCAGGTGATTCTGATGCACACTAAGTGTGATAACTGCTGTCCTAGGTTAACTCTCCAGACCTCTTCATTCTCTGCTCAGAGTTCGTGAATTCAGGTGTTTTGCTACTCTCTGCATTAAGAAAATAGCTCATAAGGGGAGCAGAGTGTGAATGTTAACTTTCTGCAAAGGTGGAACAAGATAACTTTAAGGCAGAGAGACTGATGCTTCACCTGATTTGGGGCAGTGGAATTAGACCTGAGTTCTCAGTGCGTTACTAAGTTGCTATTTAATTCCAAGCAAGTTACTAGCATCTTTCTCCCCA
>NW_007728473.1:160200-162021 GCF_000696425.1 Galeopterus variegatus | reverse complement strand
TCTCAGTGCGTTACTAAGTTGCTATTTAATTCCAAGCAAGTTACTAGCATCTTTCTCCCCAGTTTCTTATTCTTAAAATAATATATTATTTAAACTGCTTTTGGCTTCAAGGAACACAAAACAAGTAAGATGAACTTAAAACATGGAGTCATTTTTTATTTATGTAAAAAGAAGCTTGCGAGTGGGCAGTCCCAATTGATTCAGCTGTTTTAGGTGGTGTCTTCAAGAATATTATTATTGCTATTATTCATTCATCCATTCAATGACATTTATTGAGTGCCTACCGTGCATTTATTCTATTCGTTTATTAATATTAATACTCATTATTAGTAGTAGTATTTATTCTTCTGTGGATACAGAAATAAACTGAACCATTACTGAAAGGTAGGATCTGGGCTTTAAGAACATGCTACTGAATCATATAAAACACTTATCCTTGCTAAATCTACATACTTCATATGTAGACCCCTTTAAATGTGATAACATTTAAGCTGGGGGCCATGATCCAGATCAAGTTTCATTAATGGCTTTTTGAAATGCTTTTTTCTGGTGTAGGTGACAGATCATGCAGATGGTAAACATGTCATTGCCCAATTCCATGAATGGCAGGCTGGAATTGGTCTGGTCCTTTCTCGAGCCCGAAAACTTCCTATTGCCACAATATTTACAACCCACGCCACACTGCTTGGGAGGTATCTCTGTGCAGCAAATATTGATTTCTACAACCATCTCGATAAGGTAAATAGTCCTCCTTCCTCCCTCCTTCCCCACCTTTCTTTCAGATGGCTGAGACTGAAATATGAGAAGTATTGATCTCTATGTGTCATCTGCCAACCAGATGACAGAAATGCCCTTTTAGCTAATCAATATTCATGACAAAGCTTCCCCTGGGGTGACAAACAGTTCATATAGTTTAACTCTATTCAGAGTGCAATAGAGGATAGAGGTGAAAGGCCTGATTTCTGTCCCACTTTAGAGCAATAGATCCAGAGGGGCATAGTAGGACTAAGACACTGTGTGGACACAAGGCTGGGCTGAAGCTTGGGAAATACTGTGAAGACCCTGGATCCACGCACAGCTCTGAGTGGCAGGTAGAAAACAGGGATTCTAGGCATATGAACTTGCACTATGAATTTTACTTCCTCTGTTTTCTGAGTGAACAGTTGATTGCATGCCACATTATAGGTCAATAGGCCAGATTTTCCCTGTAACTCTGCAATGCATAGTGGAGTTTTTGTGGTGTCGAGTAAGGCAGAAGTTATTAAAAACAGTGATGTGGGTTTTTGGTGACCAAACAGTTATGTTTGCTCATTTTAGGAGACTACCAGATTCCATGGCCCCAAATCATTCAGTTTTTTCTTTCTTTCTTTTTACATTAGTTAAGCAGATAAGTAAAAGTATGTCTTTTATATCATCTTGTCAATATTAACAAAGTATTTGAGTGTCATAAATTCAGAGGTTTCGTAGATTTGGTATCTATATTACCAATCAAATTGATTTAGTATTTTAGGGTTCAGTTTCACTATCAGAAAAATTAGGAAGTTGGAAGTGGGAGCTAAAAAAATAAACTAATAAATTAAAATAGAAAGAATGATACAACAATCACAGTAATTTGTTAAACTTTCAAAAGGGAGAACAGAACTGAGGCCACCACAGGTGGGGGGGTGGGTAGTGAGAAATCGGTAAAGGACCACAAAAATGATTACACTGTGCATTGTTGAATATACTAATTATCCTGATTCAAGCATCACATATTGCACACAGGTAATGATATTCAACTCTGTATCCCACAGATATGTACAATCAACTATGTTTCAACAA
>NW_007728473.1:158593-159340 GCF_000696425.1 Galeopterus variegatus | reverse complement strand
ACAGGTAATGATATTCAACTCTGTATCCCACAGATATGTACAATCAACTATGTTTCAACAACAACAGCAGCAAAAAACCTTTCCCAGTTTAAAAAGTTCTAGGATTCTATGAAACAGAATGTGTGGGTGGGTGTGTGTACATTGCATGAATAATACTCAGATAATGGTACTAGAAAGCTATATTATCTCAAAGATACTCTGAAATCAAAATAGTTCTTTTTGAAAAACTTTAATATTTGCAAAGCAATGAATGGTCCCAATGACAGCTTCCCTGTAAAAAGGTCAGCCCAACCTAAAGGTCAGATTATAAATACATTTAAAATAAAGTAACCAAGGGATTCAGAAAGCCAGGAGATCAGGGAAAGTCTGTAATGGTGTATGCTATTGGTGAACTCATAAGGGCAAGCCAGTAATAAACTCAACAGCCATGGTTCCTGCAGAGGAACAGACTTTGATTTTTGTGACAGAGATGATATTAGAAGTGGCATACTAAATATTTCACTTCAGAATAGTTAAGAATATCATACAGGACCAATGAATAAAAAAACTAATAATATATGTTGGACATTTGTTTTTAAGGAACAACTATATTACAGTATATAGTTACACAGTATGTTATAACTTTATCTTTTTGATAAAAGGTAAGTATTTGTATCATAATGTCTTCAAATATGATTATATATCTCCTCACTTAAAGTCCCTCAATGGTTGAGATATCCAAGCTTAGCCAGACCCCAGGCCGTCTTC
>NW_007728473.1:125587-157515 GCF_000696425.1 Galeopterus variegatus | reverse complement strand
CTCACTTAAAGTCCCTCAATGGTTGAGATATCCAAGCTTAGCCAGACCCCAGGCCGTCTTCCTAGTAAAATGTCCTGCCCAGAGACTAGTTGGTAACAAATAGTCAAGTTCTAGGTTTTGAGTTAAATTCATAATAGTTTTTCACAACAAAAGCCCCCATGCTCACACTAGGTGTACAATTTGGGTAGTACATAAAAATACCAAATTATATACATGAAAGGTTTTTTAACGTTCCACGTAAGAAACGAGTCATAATTTAGCTCTTGATATGGGATCCAGGATCAGTTTCAGTAAGTTCTTACTCAGGCAAATAAACATGGGGAAAACGTGAAAACAAGAATAAAATAATTCAACTTTTGTGAAAGCAGAAAGATTAGAAATATTTTACTCAAATAATAATTGCTAACTAAAAACACTTTTTATTAATAGTCAATCCACAGGATCCTGATATTGGTTTAAGTTTTTAGTAAAATTCATTAACTAAAATAGCATTTTAGCCATTTCTAGCGAGCATGTGAATTTTCTCAGATCCTCCAAGAAGATGTTTCCAAACTCATTCTTTTAAGTCCAGCAATTGGCCAATTATCCCCTCAGCTATAATGGCTAGATAACTAATGTTTGCCTTTTTGTTTTTTAAAGACCTTTAGTTTCTTTATGTCTTGGCCTCCTTTTTCTTAATAACAACAGAATTTCCTGGATGGAAATCTGTGGACAGGGCTGTTTGGAATTCCACCGTGTGCAGGTCAAAGGCTAAATTCCTAGCCTCATCTTTAAGGACTTCAGTGATCTGGCCCTATTATGTCCTGCCAGCCTCTGTCTCGTACATTCTACACCCAATGTTACAGTCACATCAGATGTCCTGCTATTTTCTGTGCATGCCATAGTGCTTTAGATACTTGTTCTTTAGGACAGCTAGTTTTTCAGCCCAAAATAACTTCCTCCAAATTAAACTTTCATGTCCAAGTCTAAATGCCATTTTATTCACTCAACCAATTTGGAGATACAGAGATGAATAATCCACGGTTCTTACACTTGCAAGTCTTACATTCTAGAGGTGATTCCAATAATATGAACACTTTAATATAGTATGAGATGCTTTCTTTATTCTCAGCCAGAGTGAATCAGTATGGCTCTGATCCTATACCTTATTCAAGCACATAGTCATTTCTGCCTGATTTTTACCTGTTTTCCTGGTAATTTATAAGATCCTTAAAGTAACAGATACCCATAAATTACTCAACAACTGTTGAGTAATTTATATGCTCTTTGAAGGTAACAGATAATGTACATTACTCAACAAATGTTGGTTGAATGTGAGATTTGGTTCAATAAATGGGACCAGTCACATAGAGCTTTTAAGAAAGCTGCTGATCCAATAGAGCCCCAATTTAAACATTTTCAGAGATATCATTGCAAATATTACAGTCATGAAAAAAATACTCTAGGGATTTCCTTGTCCTAATCATTAGAATCGTGGAATGAGTCTTTTTCTTTAGTAGTTTCCTCTATATGATGCACTTGTTATTGGGACTGACTATTGCTAGTGCTGAAGTATAAATTATATAAAAGCAGGTAAGAGTACAAGTTTTGGAGTTAGACTGATTGGCGATCAATTTAGGTTTCTTCTAAGATACCTAATAGGAACGTGACCTTAGACCAGTTTCTTGACCTCTAAAAGATTCAATTTCCATCTCTATAAAATGAAGACAAAATACATGTCTCAGTGGTTGATGAGGATTAGATATGATATTGTGCTTAGAAAAGTGCCTGATACATAGTGTTAAGGAGCTACTAATCATCTTTATTATGAAAAGCACCCTGCTGATATAATGCCAGAAATTTTATACCCTCTTTTCTCTTAGACACTGCTTGTTTCATCTGCCGCTTTATGAAATGTAATATTCGGTAACTAAGTAAAACGGCAAAAGCCCACACTCTTACCAATGATTTAAGTAATTGTTGTGGATTTGGCTTTTTTTTTTAAGTTAAGATACTCAGAATGCCAGAAGATTGCACAACTAACACACTGTCTAGTTAAAATAACTGTACACTCCGAAATTATAAAGTGGAAGGAGTTATATAACCATGGGAAAGCATTTGTCTTTTCCTTCTTTCAGGTTCTATTTCATTCAGTAAAGGGTAATATTAATTATTCTTATTTTGAGAGCCAAGTTTAATGTTAGCTTTGTTTTATTGTTTATGGGAAACTATGATAAGGACTTTGGGAAAAAAGGAATTAGCTCAATATTTCTGAAATGTGGGATAAGTAAAAATACATTTAAAATACCCCAGATTCAAGAATTCTACGTGATTACAGCAAAGTGGAAACATCTTTACTTAGGCGGTTAGATAGCAGTCTAGAAGGAGAAATGAAGTAAACAGTGCTTTTTAAATCATAAGTAGTTGTGTATTTTAGTAATAGGTTTAATAAAAAAAATGATTAACTTTTTGTGGTCATAAAATTTTACATAGCTTCGAGGAAAAACAACTTGCACAATACATGATTTTGTTTCTCACAGGTGAAAGGATCAGTATAAGAAAACGTCTGTTTGTTTGTTTTTCACAGTTTGACATAGACAAAGAGGCTGGGGAAAGGCAGATTTACCACCGATATTGCATGGAGCGAGCGTCTGTTCATTGTGCTCACGTGTTCACCACAGTTTCTGAAATAACAGCAATGGAAGCAGAACATATGCTGAAGAGAAAGCCTGGTAATTACTATCTCTGAGTTTACCTGTCTTTCAGTTCCAAATAATCTTAGAGTAGGAGGACTTTGTTTTTCCAGCATAAAGTAGTAGTTAGAGGAAAAAATGCATTCACTATTACCACTCAAATCTTCACACATTGAAATTCTCAATTTCAGTAGGTTTGCAATGAAACCAACACTAAGCTATATCTGGAAAATAGTTCCAGTGCTTGTTGAATAAATGAGCTCTGGTTGAAATGCTCTAAGTGTGAACTGGATTGTCAGAATGATTCGGTATGTGTAAAAAAACTGAGTTGACTTTTCTTCTCTTTTAAGAAATGAAAGCCAAGAAAATATCAGAAATTCATGTGAGACTATCCCAGTCCTCCATCTTATAACATGGCCTTACTGGTGCTGTTTAATAGAAACTTGTTGTTTTAATCTCTTCCCAGACCTCCCTGCAAGTTTTTCTGGGAAACATCCCCAGACCCAACCAGAGCTCGCAACGAGAAAAAGCATATTCATAAAACATGACCATATCACCTGGCCACAGTTGATTGGTCCAAAGGTAGACGCCTGACATAAGCCAGGCCATTCAAATGCTCCCATAGGAAGGAATCTGTGTTTGAATGCACTCTTGTGTAATGGAAATGTCAGCTTTGAAGTTGTTGTCAGGGTCCATTTTTCTGTGTGTTGCACTAGATGCAAAGAAGGCTAAACTACAGTGAAGTGCTGTAAGAAGCAATAACTGACTGAGAGAGAGAACTCTTTAGGTTCTACACAGTAATTTAGACCATGGTTTAAAGTCATTCCTGAGACCCAGCTAAACTCCTGCATCCTATTAATAAATTTTTCATCATTACACTTAAGCCAGCGTTAGTAGGTTTCTATTACTTGCAACCCAACAGTTCTAATTGATACATCCTCCTTGCTTAATTCCTGTGGTATTATCTCTTGTGTTTCTTTCAGATACCAGCTGAATGTGTAGAGGAGGTATTTCAAGCTAGATTTAAAAACCAAAGCAGAACAGAGCAAGAATCCAAGTAGTTGGAGTAGTGGCAGCATTAAGATCCTATGGTTTTTTTTTCTTTCCAAGAGTTCTCTTGGATTCTCATTCTCATACCTCTTACAAGAGTTTACTCCATCCGTATGTTCATTTCTGTCTTGAGTCTTTCTTTTTTTCTGTCTATAGTACCCTTTCTGAGCTGACAAAAATGCTTTTGTTTTTCCTATTCTAAAATGAAAATTTCTCTGGAAGCTGCTCCCCTGTCAAACGACCGTACAATCTCCTTGCTCCCTCTGCGGCCAAATGCCGCCATCCCTATATAGGATCCGAACCCACGGCCTTGGTGTTATCAGCACCGCACTCTACCGAGTGAGCCACGGGCCGGCCCAAAGTCGCTCTCTTTCTTGTCATAGGCCAATATTCTGGAAAACTCAGAATGCCTGAGCAACAAAATTGAAGCAGAATGAATTAGTTCTTTTATAAACAAGAAATTAGAATTAAGAATTAGAAATGAGAAGTAGAAATTAGGAACAAGTGGCTGCCTTTCCAGTATTCTAAATGCACAGATTTCCCACACACTTGGCTAAAAAAAGATGGCAAGAAGTAGTTTGGACAGTGGTTGAGGACAGACTGCATGGATTCTGCTTCCACTTACCAGTCGTGTGTTCTTGGACAAGTTTCTTAACAACTCTGTGACTCAGTTTCCACCTCTGAAAATGTAGATGAGAGCACCCACCCCATTGGTTGTTGCGAGGATTAAATGAGTTACATTGTAAAGCCTTTTGAGCAAGCACCTAGTGCGCAGTAAGCAATCAATAAATGAAAACTATAACACTCATTATTACTGCTGTTGATTAGACTGCTCTGTTGTATGAATCACTTACTGTCACTTTGGCCACGTAGTCCTGATTTCCTATTCTAAACAAAAGACTAAATTATGGAGTTTTGCGAATTTTGAATTCTGTGATGTTCAGAAATGAAAAATAATAGACATCTGACTTTGTAGATTTAAAAACTTTTTTTTCTATAATTGGACCCTCTCTCAAAAGATAATTTTCATAATAATTTTGTTTTGCTTTCTCAGATGTAGTTACTCCAAATGGCTTGAATGTTAAGAAATTTTCAGCAGTGCATGAGTTTCAAAATCTACATGCCATGTACAAAGCCAGGATCCAAGATTTTGTTCGAGGCCATTTCTATGGGTATGCTTTTCTTTATTTTTTAAACAGTTAGCACGTGATTTTAGGGATCTTTGGTAGAGGGACAACAGGATTGTTATAGTAAATGTTCCTCTTTCCCAGTCCCCTTTGTACTCTAACAGAATTCATGTGTACATTTTGTTGCTGTAGCTTTATTTCATTTGAAACTGTTTTGCTTTGTTTTAGTCATCTCGACTTTGATCTTGAAAAGACTTTGTTCCTTTTCATTGCTGGGAGGTATGAGTTTTCAAACAAAGGAGCTGACATCTTCCTAGAATCCTTATCCAGGTTAAATTTCCTGCTGAGGGTAAGAAAGCTCTAGGACATAATGTAATGCTCATATAGAGAGAACTTTACTCTATGGGAAGTGAAGAACTTTCTGGCTTCTTAATTAGTTTTCAAGAAAATACTTGAATTTGAAAGCTTAAAATGATAACTTTATTCAAAAAATGGCTTTGGCCTTTCAATTTATATATTGGAGTTGCCACATTGCTCATTTGTGTTTTTGTCAATGTCGTCAAGTGTGTTTTTCTTAAGAGACCTTCATGTTTATCACATTTTATGTGCTATATTTTAAGAAGTCATTATAACATCCCTTTTCCCCATATGAGTTTGTAACCAATTGAAAGATAAATATAGAGAAATCAAGCAAATGGAAAGCAAAACATCACTTTTTTTTAAACCAATGAAGACTAGCTTGGGTATATGACAGCAGGCTTGGCGTTCTGTCACAGGAATCCCCAGCCATCAGCATCCTCCTAGCCAAGCAGGCCTTCAGACTAACATTTGTCACATGCTGACAGCCAGGCAGTGCAGCACCAGTCTCTATAGAACTCAGTCCCTCCCCAGCTCACCAGCCATACCTCCTCCTCAAGATCGACAGTCTCAAACTGTTAAACTAGGACATGCCTCACAAAATGGAAACACAGAGGAGGGAAAAGGGGGTTCTTACTCCTGATAATGTGGAATTGTTTTTGCTCAGGAAGGTGGTATGTAAAACATGTTCCCATCTAATTCAGCAATAAAAAGTGTAGCAATAGAAGCAACTACAGAAAATGGTACCATATCACAGGTATTGATCAAGATGATTGGCTCATATTCTAGTCCTATCACGTAAAATATAGAATAAATAACAGGAAAAGACTCACAGGAGACCAGTGTAGAATTTCAATCTTATTGAGATACTAAGACAACTAAACTTTCCTGAGCTCTGCACTACTTTCCAGTTAAATTTTCTATTTCTTGGGCATAGACTTATCTTTGTCTCAGAGAAAACATTGTACCAAGTATGCTAAAAAATTTACTAAAACCACATTAATAGGGAAGTGATACATTAATAAAAACGCAAGTCTGAATAATAGAACTGAAGGCCAAAAATATTATTCTGAAATAATATTATTTTATATTTCCTTGTATGTATCCATTCAACAAGCTTAATGAATGGACTCACAACTATATCAAACATATATCATGTTTAAGGACATTATTGATAAATTTATTCCTACAATTATGAAATATTCACTTAATTTTTAGATGTGAAGAAAAAAGCTATTGCTTTTATTCCAGATATCAAAAATAGTTACTGTACTTGGAGAAGTAGAAAGAAGGCATTCTCCTTTCATGTAGTACATTTGTTCTTTGGTAGCACATTTGGCTACTCCTGGGGTTAGTTTCCTATTCTGTGAATCTGTAGATTTCCTTAATAGAATGTCAGGCCCTGGAGTGCAGAGGCCACATATTAGATTTTAAACTGCTTCACACTCAGGAGATAGTCGACCATTTCCAGAATACATGAACATTCATATGTTCATGGTTTTAAGTGAGTTTATACTTTATTCCCACAGTGGCTTGTTATGTCATTTCCTTCTGAGAGATGCTAGGCCAATGGTATTATGGAAAGAGGAAAAGAAAACATAGATTGTAGAGTCAAGAAACACCAGTTTAAGTTCCAGATTTGCCACTAACCTGTGTAGGAGTTCAGATGAAATATTTACCCTTTTGTGCCTTTCTTTTGACATTAATAAAATGAGGAGAGTGAAATCTGTTGTGCACAATTATTATGAGGATTGAGTTAAATTATGTACTATATCTAAAGCACCCCAGCACCGTGCCTGCAGCACCAGATATGCTGATCACATGCGTGTTCCTTTACTTTAGGGATAAAAACCAAAATGCAACATCATGAGAATCAAGACATCTAACAGAAAAAAATGTAAATAATCTATTTGAGCAAACCAATGGGCATGCGTGTTCCTTTACTTTAGGGATAAAAACCAAAATGCAACATCATGAGAATCAAGACATTTAACAGAAAAAAATGTAAATAATCTATTTGAGCAAACCAATGGGAATAAGCTAAAAAGAAATTAAAAAGAAGAAACCAAAACTCAATCTTCATTAAATTTTCAATCTGAAATTTCAAAAAACTAATTTTTGCCTTGTAATATTAACATTTAAGTTATTTCTTAACCACAGAAAAGCACAATGATATCAATAACAATTGTTATATGTTTTAGATGATCAATGTCCTGAAAATATTCAATGTTCGAATTTTCAAACTGTTAAGTGGCAAATCTTGATTGAAAGCCAGATTTAAATTAAAATCTCTGAAAAAGTATCAGGAAGGTGGATATAATTTTTCTGTAAATCATAAATAAGTATTCCTTTTGCCTGATGATATTTAAAAGCACTACTATTCAAAGTTTAAGGTCCATCTGTCATTTTTTAAACTCTTTGATAGTTGACTCTGTTGTGTTTTCTCATTGCTTATCAGATGCATAAGAATGACATCACTGTGGTGGTGTTTTTCATCATGCCTGCAAAGACAAATAATTTCAACGTGGAAACCCTGAAAGGACAGGCAGTGCGTAAACAGCTATGGTAATCTCACGTCCTGTGGATGTTCTCAAGCAATGTGTGTAAAGGGATTTTTTTTTAAGTGGACGATCTCCGTTATATCTTCATGAACTTTGTTCCTTAATATTATGACAGCAAAAATGCTACTTGCTTCTCTTCTCATTGTGCTACCAAGTTAAATTATACAATGCCTATAGCACTATAGGTGCTATTATAAAAACTTTGGAATGAGCATCATGGAAGGAGCAAGACTCTGTAGAGATTTTTAAAGATGGGTTGAATTTTTAAGAAAACTTTTTATGGTGGAAATTTAAAAATATACACCAAAGTAAAGAGGATAGTGTGATGACCCCCTGTGTACTCATAGCCCAAACTCAAAAATTATCACCTAATTCCTATCTTGTTACATCTGTAGCTCCATCCTCTCCACCCCGCTGCTTTCTAACCTCCCCTGGGTATCAGCAATCAAATTCATTTAAAGCTCTTTGGGCTGGTCAGGGTATTCTGTGGCCTCGGCTCTGGAGGTTTTAACTCAAGCTGATTTGGAAAGAAGTAAAATAATAAAAGAGGCTATACAAGGGCCGGCCCGGTGGCGCACTGCAGAGTGCACCGCTTGGGAGCGCAGCGGCACTCCCGCCGAGGGTTCGGATCCCATGTGGAGACCGGTTCCCGCTCAGTGGCTGAGCGCGGAGTGGGTGCAACACCGAGGGTTGCGATCCCGTTACCGGTCAGTAAAAAAGACAAAAAGGAAAAAAAAAAAAAGAGGCTATACAAAAGAGACCTGCAATTTTAAAGAATGCAAACCCAAAGAATATTGACCAAACAACAGCATTGTTATGACAAATGAAGATTAAAAATTATGATACTGTTTAAACTATAAATCTTTCTATTTTAAACAGGGACATCGCACATTCTGTAAAGGAAAAGTTTGGAAAGAAACTCTATGACGCATTATTACGGTAGATGCTTGGAATACTTCATGATTCAGACATGTAGGGGTTCACTACTCAAACTTAACAGTTTAGACACTGTATCTATTTATTTTGTCCCAAATATAAAGGAATTAATAGTGTTTGAAGACATGTTACATCATGCGAGCAGTGTTTTAGCGTTTGTTTGAGAAAACTTGTAAAAAGTGTCTACGAATGAGAACACATTTATATATGCAGGCAGATTCTAATTCGGTAGCAAACTCGTTAAGGGATAATATGTCAATCTGAAGTTGAGGGAGATTTCATGAAATTTTAAGTCAAAATATGTATTGATTCAATATATATTAAATCTGTTTCCTTATACATTAAATCTATATAACATATTTACTTAATAAACATCATTTACCAAAATAGATGAAATTGATATATCTGATACTAGGAAGCACCAAATTAGTGCCAGCTGTTTTTATTTTTATTATTAACATTGTTTTCCCCACAGAGGAGAAATTCCTGACATGAACAATATTTTGGATAGAGATGATCTAACAATTATGAAAAGAGCCATCTTTTCAACTCAGGTAATAAGAAAAAGTGTCCACCGTTTTCTGTTAACTATTAAATCGATCTAAACCAATATTTTAGTTGATTAGGATGTGGTAATTTGAGACACTGTTAGATCCAAGAGCTAGGAAAGACATTCTGACATAGTCACTCAAATGGTATGCTCTTTCATGAGTGATTTTAAGGGCTCCTTTGGAAAATCTCATGAAACTTGTCTTTCTATCCACTTATAAAAATTTTTTGGAGCCAACATATCCAATTGAAAAACTGTGCATATTGTAATAACAACAAAAAAACCTCCTAAATTTTTCAAAAGCACAAAATTTGAGTCACAGTAGAAAAATGTGGATGTTTCTCTGTCAAGCGAAATTATTGCAAAAAATGATAAAACAAATGTGTTAGTCATGCACAAAAACTCTTATTATAACAATGAGGTATCAGGTACTGAAAAAGAGCCCTGCTGGAAGAAACCAATAAAGTTTATCTTGAGTCACACACACACACACGTGCACACAAAAATAAAAATAAAAATAGTTTTCAACAGTGTAGTCAATCCACAGCTACCACAAATTCAGAATTATTTTATAATACCTCTTTTCTTCATACAAAAAATGCCCTTTTGTGTGTGTGTGTATATAAAATGATTTACTGTTAACTTATTTTAAATATATTAGTGTTGCTAGATACAACTTTTCTTGTATTTTGCAACCTTTCCTTTCTGTTTTATCTTCGAAACAGTTTCAGGTTGGTAGACAGATGGCTACCTTTTTCTATGAGCAATTGAATGCAACAGTTTTAATAGAGATTTCTATTACTAGGGTGGTATTCCCCAAGCAAAAGTTGCTTATTAAAGGCATCACCCATTGGGCAGAAATGGGTGGGCACTAGGATTCATCTTGCCAGTCCTATAGGCTAGGAACAGCTGCTGTCATCAGTCAAGAGGGGAGGCACTTAGGATTGTCAGTCAAGATCCCTGAGGCCAGGATCTCTTGAAGGAAATCTGAGCTGTTTCATTTCTAGCGCTGCCTCAGTCATAAAGAGGGCAGTAGTCTAAGTCCTCATAGACTGTAATCATGCTCTCTGGCTTAAAATCCCTGCCACTTATTCAATTTGTAAGCTTACTTAATCTGCCTGTACCTCGGTCTTCTCATCTGTAAAACGATGATAAAATAGCCCTGTCGTGAAGATCAAAAAAAATCTATAGATGCTGCATTGAATACAGTACTTGGCACATAGTAAATGTGTAATAAAACATTAGCTTTTATTAGTTCTTAGCCCAGTATCTAGCACATGATGGATACTTAATTTTTAGAAGAGAGGTGTGAACAGAGTTTGATGACAGTAGAAGAAAATGGATTTATCTTTGCCTACAGGATTTGATAAGATGTTTTATAAAAGAGATAACATGTTAGCTAGATCTTGACTGATGAACAGAAGTTTATCTTGCACATAACAGGAGGGAGGGCTCCCCAGGCAGAGAAAAGGTAGACAAAAAGGCACAGAGATATAAAAGCACGTGGTTTATGTAGGGGAAATGGAGACAAATTTATCTCATACAAATCCACATAAATTATGTTTATGCAGTTAAACTCTTGAATATTTTGAGGTGTTCATTTATTATTATCATAAGGCAACCACACATACAAAAGAAATAAAAGTACAGCATCTTACTGATATTTAATATACACTGAAAGCACTGCAAGAGACTTCTGTCAATTCAGAATTAGGTCTTCTACTTATTAACAGAATTCTTTAAAAACCTGAAACTAACTTAGGCTTGTGCTAACGTAAGTAACTATTTCATTGCTTGCATATTTTTAGAATTCTACAGAGAGGTTCTTAACTCTCAGAGTGGATTGATAAGTTTTTAATATGAATGTCCTCATTGGATTCAGCAAACATTCCAGATTATCAAAATTCTCTATTAAAATGAAGACTTCAGACAATTTTTTTACTTTAATCCTTGGCATATGATGAAATTATAAAGGACAAAATCGATTTAAAATTAATAATTGAATGGCCTTCTTTATGTCTTATTTTCTTTATTTCTGAAATTAGCATCTGAGAGTATCTCTTCTACCCATCACACAGCGTTGCCAAGTTTAAATGAGGAAATATATGTGAAAATTATTTATAATACGTAAAGTGTTAGGCAAATGTTGTTATGATTATTGTAACATATCCAAATTAGAGTTTTTCTTCAAAGTAATGTCTTTGGAAGAGTTTATACTTATTCCATGAGTAAAAAATGCAAAGTGTAATGTGCTTGTTAAAAAACAGTTTCTTTGTCCTCTTCTTTTTTCTCATCCTCTTTTCCTTTCCTTCCAGAACGACTTGGTTTTAAAGCGGGTGGGGCAAGACAAGGCAGTTGTCTGCACTAGAATGGGGAAGGTGCTGCGGTAGTCCAGAGAAAGGCATCGGAGCCCAAGCAGGGTGAGGAAGGTCCACCTAGTGGAGAGTAGCCTGGGGCAAGGGGTCAGAGCCAGAGGCAGTGAGTAGCCCATCCACGCATGTGAGGAAGATGAGTTATGTAGAAGGGAATTGACCCAATAGGTAACAAGTTAAAGATGATGGATACCAGGGATAGGTGAGTGTGTGTGCGTGAGTGTGCTTGTGTGTGTGGGTGAGGGTCTTTGTCTCTGTCCACTGAGAGGGTCTTTCTGTTTGGCTGGGAACAAAACGAATGAGCCATGGTGTTTTCATGTTTCAAAATGGGCTTTGGAGAGTGCAACTTTTCCTAAGCTTGGAAATGCCAAAGTAGGCACAATGCTTTTCAAATCCTATTTCTTGTTCTTTGCCAACAGAGAACAACAGGTTGACAATTTGATGATTGCCCAGATACTGTATCTGTGTCTTTTGTCTCTTTTCCTAGTGCAGTACCTTGCATATAATAGGAACTCAAATCATCTTTAACAGTGGAAAATATTTTATCCACTTTTACTTTGCAATTTTGTGATTGAATAAGCCATCATTTTTAGGTACTAGTTTTGTACATTTTGCTATTTTATTTCTTCTTAAGTTTAGCTTATCTTATCTCCTATTTATAGATCTACTGAGCTATAACTAATGCCTGTAATGTCCTTGTGGATTGATGGGTTAAAATTCTCTATTAAAATGAAGACTTCAGACAATTTTTTTACTTTAATCCTTGGCATATGATGAAATTATAAAGGACAAAATCGATTTAAAATTAATAATTGAATGGCCTTCTTTCTGTCTTATTTTCTTTATTTCTGAAATTAGCATCTGAGAGTATCTCTTCTACCCATCACACAGCGTTGCCAAGTTTAAATGAGGAAATATATGTGAAAATTATTTATAATACTTAAAGTGTTAGGCAAATGTTGTTATGATTATTGTAACATATCCAAATTAGAGTTTTTCTTCAAAGTAATGTCTTTGGAAGAGTTTATACTTATTCCATGAGTAAAAAATGCAAAGTGTAATGTGCTTGTTAAAAAACAGTTTCTTTGTCCTCTTCTTTTTTCTCATCCTCTTTTCCTTTCCTTCCAGAACGACTTGGTTTTAAAGCGGGTGGGGCAAGACAAGGCAGTTGTCTGCACTAGAATGGGGAAGGTGCTGCGGTAGTCCAGAGAAAGGCATCGGAGCCCAAGCAGGGTGAGGAAGGTCCACCTAGTGGAGAGTAGCCTGGGGCAAGGGGTCAGAGCCAGAGGCAGTGAGTAGCCCATCCACGCATGTGAGGAAGATGAGTTATGTAGAAGGGAATTGACCCAATAGGTAACAAGTTAAAGATGATGGATACCAGGGATAGGTGAGTGTGTGTGCGTGAGTGTGCTTGTGTGTGTGGGTGAGGGTCTTTGTCTCTGTCCACTGAGAGGGTCTGTGAGAAGTAAGAGCCCAATAACAATGAGCACACCTAGCACCCAGGCCTTGGTTTCTAAACACCATTCTTCACTAAAGAAGCCAGGGCTCCCTTGCAGAAATGGCTGATTCTAGGCCTGTGGTGGGTAAACTGCAAGTTGAGTCTGGAACTTCTTCTTGTGTCAAAAATCAAAGTAATGCTCAAGGAATCAAGAAGTTATACAGAAACCAGCTTGCAGGGACTCCTACTGGCCAAACCGTAGAAAATCTGAGTATCAAATTAAACAGGGATGCTAATGAATTAGAATGCATTGAACAGCAGAAGAAACCGTGAGTCCAATACAATCATTAATTAAAACTTTAATTAGAAATGGGATATTGACATAATTCCAAAATAACTGCCCCCAATACTTATTAATAACATAAGGAAAAAAGAGTAACTTTATAGTGAAGAAGCCAAAAAGGCACGGCCTTAGTCAGGAGACCTAAGTAAACATCATCAGTAATTAAAAATATAAATCCTGTACCATTTGATAAAGTACAGTTAGGACACAACATCGCTTTTGTGATCCATCTGCCAAAGATGTATTACCTGAATCTAATAATGAAGAAGCATAAGACAAACCCAAGTTAAGGAACTTATTTCACTTCAAAATGCAGACTTCAAAAATGTTGAAGTCATGAAAACCCATCAATTCTTCCCAATTGAAGGAGACTGGAGAGATATGACAACTAAATGCAGCACGTACTTCTGAACTGAATCCTTTGGTTTAAAGAACACTATTAGAACCATTGGAGAAACTTGAATGGGATTTAAGGATTATATGATAGTGATGTATCAGTGTTAATTTCCTGACTTTTAAGTTTATATTGTGGTTATGTAAGAGAATGTTCTTGTTTATGGGAAATACATGTTAGGTACTTGGGGATAAAGGGCATTGGGTTAGCAACTCACAAATGATTCTGGAAAAAATATTAATTCTCTTCATATTGTACTTGAAACATTTCTGTCAATTTGAGACTCCCAGTACTTTATAAGCAGATTTTGTTTATTTTAAATTACTACTTAGTTATGGGGGAGACTGAGAGAATAACCTAATTCAGTGAGAACTGTAAGAAATAGAAAAAACGGGAGAATTCATTCACACAGGCAACAAGTTAAATAGCTATTAATTATGCTCACAATTTTTCCATTATATCCATGCTCTCTCTTGTCTCTGCCTTTACAGAACATCATAGGCAGTGTGGTCCCAGAACTGGCTCATACCAGTGCACAAGAGCCAATTGTTAAATTTTCAGAAATTTTGTGAGCCAGTTTTATTTATTTATTTATTTATTTTTAAAAAGATGACCGGTAAGGGGATCTTAACCCTTGACTTGGTGTTGTCAGCACCACGCTCAGCCAGTGAGCGAACCGGCCATCCCTATATGGGATCCGAACCCGCAGCCCTGGTGCTATCAGCACCGCACTCTACCGAGTGAGCCACAGGCTGGCCCTGTGAGCCAGTTTTAAATATAGCCATTGTTAAAAATCAAATTATAAATGCTTAAAAGTAAATTAATTATAAATATGCTCAAAATTTATCACATTCTAAATCCTTTACTCCTGTTACTGTTATCTATGCTCTTGAGGTCACTTATGTCTGTCGTATCCATATTGTGCAAATGCTCTACGATGGGTAAGGGGATCTTAACCCTTGACTTGGTGTTGTCAGCACCACGCTCAGCCAGTGAGCGAACCGGCCATCCCTATATGGGATCCGAACCTGCAGCCCTGGTGCTATCAGCACCGCACTCTACCGAGTGAGCCACAGGCTGGCCCTGTGAGCCAGTTTTAAATATAGCCATTGTTAAAAATTAAATTATAAATGCTTAAAAGTAAATTAATTATAAATATGCTCAAAATTTATCACATTCTAAATCCTTTACTCCTGTTACTGTTATCTATGCTCTTGAGGTCACTTATGTCTGTCGTATCCATATTGTGCAAATGCTCTACGATGATGTGCTAATTCTCTCCCCATCTCTGAGTTCAGTGACATCAATTGATAGGTTGAAATTGGCCATGGGAGTATTTATACAGTGAAAATAGGTGAACACCACAAATGATGGCTTGATATGTTGTGTATTGATTTGGGGACTTAAGAAAGTGATGGAGAAATATTAATAACACAGGTTAAACTTTAAGGTATATGGTAGCCATTACATTGTGAGTGTTCAAAAACTAATATCTGACTCTGCAAAGAAGTCACTAGCATCACTGATGAAACTGTGAAGTTCTGACATATGTCTCTGTTACTTTACTTTCTTTCACTCAGAAACAAAGGAAATAAACCAACATTTATGTCAGGGTTACACTCAGTCATCAATTGAAATCATGAATTGGTTATAAATACAAGATTTTGGCAAAAATCAAAAAAGCATTTTGTGAGGACTAATTGACTATAGAGAATTCACAATAAGGAGACTATAGACTTTCTTTTAGAGCAGTTTTAGGTTCATAGCAAAATTGAGCAGAAAGTACAGAGGTTTCATTGACCCCTCAGCTCCACACATGCACAGCCTCCTCACTATCAACATCCCCACCAGAGTGGTAGGCTTGTTATAATGGGTAAACCCACATTATCACTCAAGATCCCTAGTTGACATTAGGGTCCACTCTTGGTATTGAACGTTCTATGGGTTTTGACAAATATACAATGATCTGTACTCATCACCATCGTATGATACGCTGCCCTAAACGTCTTCTGTGCTCTGCCTATTCATCCCTCCCCTGCCCCAACCCCTAGTAACCACTGATCTTTTTACTGGCTCCATAGTTTTATCTTTTCCAGAATGTCATATTATTGCAATTATATATCAGGTAGCCTTCTCAGACTGGCTTCTTCCACTTAGTAATACTCATTTAAGTTTCCTCTATGTCTTCACATGGCTCGATGGCTCATTTCTTTTTAGCACTGAATCACAGTCCATTGTCTGGATGCAACAGTTTATTTATCCGTTCATCTATGAGGGACATCTGAGTTGCTTCCAGGTCTTGGCAGTTATGAATACAGTTGTTATAAACATCTGTGTGCAGGTTTTTGTGGGCATGTTTGTTTAAATTTGGAAATCGTACATCATTTGTATCGTTAAAATTTATAATAAACTTATGTATAACTATGTATTTATAGTTTGATTTCTCAGTGTTAAAATATGTACCAGCACACCACCACTTACAGACATGGTAAACGCTTTGGATTTTACTCTGAGTGATTTGGGAAGCCACTGAAGGATGGTGTGGCAGGAAAATGACTGACTTTTTTGAAGAATCATTCCAGTGTTTGTGTTGAGTAAAGATTCTAGTGGAACAGAAGCAGGGAGATATCCTAGGACGTGATTGCTTCCAGGGGAGAGAGGATGGCGGCTTGGGTGAGGTCCTCCATTATTATGATCTATTCTAGATGAGATTCCTAGAATATTTTCCCTGTCCCTTGGTTCCATTTCTGGCTAACGCATGCTTGGGGCATGTGAGAGTGGTCCATTAGATAGTACCCTTCTTTCCTATTGGAGCTGGGAACAAATTGATAAGTAAGACAGAGGTCAGCCGTAAGAGAACCAAATAAATAAAATCTTTATTGCTGATCAAGGCCAGGTTGGACGATGTAGGTTAGTGTGAGAGCAAAAATGGGCATGCTGACTCCTGATCCTCTGATCTAAGCCTCGGGACCTGAATGAAAATTCAGTCTGCAAGGTATATGTTTACTTATATGTTTACTTATACAGAATGAAGAGAGGAGAAAAAAACCACTCAGGCTTTTTTCCTTTTCTTTTTTCCTTGTCTTTTCCTTACAGACATGGTAAACGCTTTGGATTTTACTCTGAGTGATTTGGGAAGCCACTGAAGGATGGTGTGGCAGGAAAATGACTGACTTTTTTGAAGAATCATTCCAGTGTTTGTGTTGAGTAAAGATTCTAGTGGAACAGAAGCAGGGAGATATGCTAGGAGGTGATTGCTTCCAGGGGAGAGAGGATGGTGGCTTGGGTGAGGTCCTCCATTATTATGATCTATTCTAGATGAGATTCCTAGAATATTTTCCCTGTCCCTTGGTTCCATTTCTGGCTAACGCATGCTTGGGGCATGTGAGAGTGGTCCATTAGATAGTACCCTTCTTTCCTATTGGAGCTGGGAACAAATTGATAAGTAAGACAGAGGTCAGCCGTAAGAGAACCAAATAAATAAAATCTTTATTGCTGATCAAGGCCAGGTTGGACGATGTAGGTTAGTGTGAGAGCAAAAATGGGCATGCTGACTCCTGATCCTCTGATCTAAGCCTCGGGACCTGAATGAAAATTCAGTCTGCAAGGTATATGTTTACTTATATGTTTACTTATACAGAATGAAGAGAGGAGAAAAAAACCACTCAGGCTTTTTTCCTTTTCTTTTTTCCTTGTCTTTTCCCCCCCTGAATCTAGAACACAAGGATTCTATTGAAATGACCAAGTTATAGGGGATTCTTTGCTTTACTTTCTTTTTCTCCTCTTTTTAAATTAGAATTTCTTTTTGTTTTTTAGGTGGTTTTGCACCCAGAGTTTTTATCCTCCACCAGCCCCTTATTACCCATGGATTATGAAGAGTTTGTTCGTGGTTGTCATCTTGGAGTATTTCCATCATACTATGAACCATGGGGTTATACTCCAGGTATGGGACATATATAGATGATGAAATGTTTTGATTTTGTTAGTATATTACTTTATGTGCATGTATATAATATTCAAAGTTGATGTGTAATATCTACTAAGGTTTTGATTTTTCAGTTTGTTTTAAAAATGATTTTGGTTGGATCTATCTCAGGGGTCAATTTCATGCTTGTAGATCCTGACCTAAGAATGACAAAGGTTATGTCAAAAGTATACCTTGGTGTGGCTGGGCATATTTTAGTGGGTATATGAGTTATTGCCTCATTGAATTCCAAAAAAAAGAATGTTTTATAAAGATTATATTATTTAATTATCTCTACACATCTCATTTATTAATGTAAAGGAAAAATTGACTGCAAGTAGGGTTAATACAAGAAATGATAGTCTAGCAATATAGTTCTCCAAAACATTTCAAAAGAATACATTTTAAAAAATATTTAATAGATGTATTTAATTTGTAATATTTAACAAATTCACGTGGTTAAAAAAATATAAAAAGGTATGCAGTAAAAAGTCTTTTTCACATTCCTGTCTTCAGAAAAGAGTTGCTATTAGGAGAAAATGGCACTTTAGGGGTAGATATTGTCAGCAATGACATTGTTCCATTCAGAAGTCCCCCCCACACACACACACACTGCTTTTTGCTTTTTTTTGTTTTACAAATGGTGGATTCTCAGACCCACCATTTATTTTTCTTTTCTGGCCCCAGCTAGCATGGTTGCCATTAGCATCAAGAGTGACTCATTTGGTGAACAAAATGGCAGCCCCCCTGCCCTGGGGGCTTTCTTGCTTATCCAGGGCTTTGGGATGGTGGTCACAGCAGCCAGTCCTGGTGACTCAGTCCAGAGTTATAGTTCCAGTAAGAACTAAAAAACATTTCACACCCTCTACTTATGAACCCAAATACAAAACAGAAAAGGAGTTTATAGAACATGCCTGGAAAGCAGGATCGGCCATTCTTCCAGAACGTTTGGAGCGTCCCATACATCTGGCCTGTACAGCTGCTATCTTTGATGCCTGTGTTCCTCCTGAGGGTGATGCTCGCATGTCATCTCTTTCAAAAGAAGGACTGAGACAGAGAAAGGAGTGAATAAAGAAGAATGTTGTGTCACAATTGTCAGTCCAGAAGATAAAAGAATATGATGCTAATTTTAAAACAAAGGACTTCCCTGAGAAAGCTAAGGATATCTTCATCGAAGCTCACCTTTGTCTAAACAACCCAGATCATGACCGGCTTCATATCTTGGTAACTGAACACTGTTTTCCAGACATGATCTGGGACCTCAAGTATAAGACCATTCACTGGAGCTTCATGGAATCTTTTACAGCCACCCCAGGTGGTTCAGGTTCACTGTTCAAGTCTGGAGAACCTGAGCAACATGTATGGCCAGGTCACCATACACATGCCCACCTGGCAGACTCTGGCCATCTATGACTGGTTTGGCTGGTTGATTTATGTCACAGGAAGATGTGCCCAAGGATGTTCTGGAGTATGTTGTGTGTCAAAAGCACCTGATGAGCCCCTGTGGGAGCTGGAGAATGCATGGCAAGATCGTTCCCCCATGGGCACCCCCTAAGCAGCCCATCCTTAAAATAGTGATGATCACTGGCCCCCGGCTGAAACCATGAAAAGACTATGAAGAGGCACAAGGAGAGTCCCATAAGCCTCAGCCAGCCTGATGGCAAAAATCACCCATGAGGGGGCAGTGTGGGTGACGAGGCTGCTGGAAGCTGTGAAGTCATCTACCTCCATCATGCTGTAGAAAGAACTACCTTTGTTGACTCTGCTTAGGTCTTTTCAGCAGTGTCATCCTCAGTAGCCATGGCTGACGGCTGGGTGGTACATGCACAGACCCTCTTCTTTTTCTTCTTTAAACTGTGTCTAGCTTCGGAGTCCAGATGAGAGGCAGTATGTTTCAGAGAACATCTGATGCCAGCTTTCCCCACAGCAGGGACTGTGGGAGCAAATTTGCAGCCTTCCCCTTCTCATCACAGGGCAGGGATCAGAGTTGGAAATACACTGCCGGGGTATTGGACAAATTTTGGTGGTTTCTATACATTTTCCCTGGTTCAGACTAAGAGTAGACCAGCCTTCAAATATCAGAAGTGGAAGACGAGCCTAGCTATGACTGATGTGACTCCCAGGAAACCCAGACTTGGTAAGAATAATTAGTATTTATAAAATATGGTATCATTTAAGAAGATATTTTCTCATGCACTGACTCACTGATGAATCAGAATTTATATTTTGTAGAAGAATAATGTAAATCCAAAGAAATAATTTATTCCTAAAAAAGTGATTCATTTGTATTTGTACTGAAATGCCTAATTAAAGTAGAAACATACTTTAAATACATGTTCATTCAACTATTACAATGCTGACTCTTCCATCTTTTATTGCTAATCAGAGATTTTCTTCCTGATTTAGATACAATTCCATTTATGATTTTAAAAGAAAAGGTTCAGAAAACATTTTTATTTGTAATTAAGAGAATAAATTTTGCCTTCTGCATCTCAATGTTGTCATTGATACAAAGCTCAAGAAAGGGGTAGCAGAGGTCACGGTTGGGGGAATAGTGGGCTAAATTATGAAGAGGAAAACTTTCCTAATATTTGTATTCTTGCATCTGAGAATTTAAATACATAATTTGAAATCCTATAAAAACAGGATCTCACAATCTTTACAATAGGAGCGACATGAAGTCTCTGTGTCTTTTGTCATAAGGTCCTATTCTGTTCTAGGTTCAACCGAGAATAATCTGTCAGCAGCTATAAAAACACGAAAACTTCTGGAAAAAAATAGACAAAGAATTACTACTTCTTCAAACATGACATAGAAAATTTATTTATCTAACTTTAGTTATCTCTCTTGAAATTCTAAAAATGCTATTGGCATTTTAGCTCTTGCTAAAAATCGCTTTCTCCTCTATGAAGGTGGTGTCTTCTTACTCATGAAATATCCACATGAGTATCTTACACTGTTGATGATAGAGTATCTACCTTTTGAGACACATAAAACACACATTTCACTGATGAACTTAACACTTTGTTATTGACCCTTGTTCCTATTGTTTCTAGTAAATAATACAATTTATTATGAGAAGTATCACAGATGGGGAGCATGAAATCAGATGTATGAGTGACTGAGGGAATGTGGGAAGTTATTTCTGTTGAGTAAAGAGAATGTTATGTGACAGCCAACTTTTCACCAAAATGTTGTTTTATAGGACAAAGCTAAACTTAATCCACAATGATAGACAGACTTATCTAATGTTCTAAGATAAAGACCAAAGATGTTATAAAAGATAAGTGGACGGGAAAAGAAGTTTGTGGAATACTCGTAATGAATGAGTCACTCTGTGTGTTACCAAGTGAGCTACCTGGCCAGCCCTCAGTCTCTGTTTTAAGTTAACTGAAGAGAACTGGTCACTCCTCACCTAACCTATAGTTACAGAAATAATGAGACTTCTGGTGGTATCAGTTTAACACTAGCATATTAGATAATTCTCTAATTTTTTTAGAGTAATCTTTTTATGTGATATTAGGTCTAACTCACCCACAGAAAGCATTCATTAAAGTCTGTTCTATGTTTTGAGAACGCCTAATAAATATAAGTACTTATTTCGTTAAATTTATTCGACGAACGTATACTGAGCTTACATGAGTACCTAGTGTTTTACTATATAGGGTATTAGTGAATATTTAATAAAAAAAATAAGGATCTATGAACTTCCATGGAATTGTAGACAAAGTTTTGTATACATATGCATATGAGAATTTTTCTGGAGAGGAGTTTCAGAATTTTCATCAGGTTTTCAAAGGCGTTAATAATCCCCATCCCACCTTCCTCCCTCCCCACCTCTAAAAATATTACAGAACCACTGCTCTCTAGTGACAGAGCTAAGTCAAAAGAAAATACTTGCAGAGCATGAGACAGGTTGCTGTCTAAATTGTATTACTTTACGGGTAATGGGGAGATCCTGTTTTTAAAAATCTATCCCCCACTCATCAACCAAGAGTAATTTCATAATCAAATATAAATTCCTTGTTAAAAATGCAGACATTCTTGAGAGCGGTAAGATTTTTAAAGACATATCAGATATTTTCTGAAAACAGGTTTTGACTAAAAGGTGACGGAGGACTGAAAGAGATCGCAGGTTCATTGCACTCCTGAGAAAAGGGAAGCAATTTATGCCAAGGGAGATTTATATGAAGGGAGAAGGGGGTCGTGTCCAAAACATATTTAACCTACCCCATAATCTTGCCGAGTACTTAGAGACACAGGCTAGAATGGAGGACAAAACAACACTAGCTGGGGTTAGAGAGGCAGATACACAGCAGTTCCAAGCAAGAGCTCTGGAGCTGGCCCCTGCCTCAAATCCCAGCTTTAATCAAGTTCCCTGGCTTTGTGAATTTGGGCAAGTTATTTAACCTCTCTGTGCTTCAGTTGCTTCATCTGTAAGACGGAGATGATGGCCCAACTTCACAGGGATGTTGAAAAAGTAAATGAGTTAATAATACATGCAAAGATCTTAGTACCATGCCTGGCACAAAGTAAACACTGCTGTTACTAGGAGGACTAGGACTTTTTGCTCCTCCATGTGCATACAAGGATCTGGAAGCTGGTCTCAAGCCAAGCCTTTGTCTTTTTCTCCTGGCAGCTGAGTGCACTGTGATGGGCATCCCCAGTGTGACAACAAACCTGTCTGGCTTTGGCTGTTTCATGCAGGAGCACGTGGCTGATCCTACTGCTTACGGTGAGGTTTTTCAGAATGCACCCAAGGAGACATGACCTCTAACCAAACAAAGCACAGGCTCTTTACAGAGCCTACTTCTAAAGTTATCCTGATAATTAAACTAATGTTTATATATCTTGTTTAATTAAAAGTAGGTTGAATTATGTGGTCCATAGATAAGAATGCTATTAATATTAGATGTATCGCTCTGAAGACAAACTGCAAAAGCAGTGCTAAACCTCAACAAATCTTGCTCTTTACATTTTTCCCCCCACCCTGAATTCTGCCTTGGCTCTCTACTTCCTAGAAGAAATGTTACAACAACCATAGTCTTATGGTACATATATTGGTCATTATATATAGAGTATATAGATTCGTATTATTTTAAAGATCCATGCAAAATTTACTTAAATTGTTTAAGACAGCAGGAGAATTTGTATATCACCATGTATCTATTCATATTGCCTAGCAGCAGGAGAAGTTTGAATGGGATGGATTCTCTGCCTGTACATTGCCAATTCCCTGGATCTTTTACTGTTGCACTGGGGCTGTTCTGTCTCCTCAGACTAGAGCTGTGGTTCTCAGCCCTGGCTGCATGGTGGGAGCATTGGAGAACCTACAAAGCACTGATACCCAGGTCCCATCTGAGCAGCCCCATGGAGATTCACTGATCCAGCATATCCCCAGACCACCAGATTCTTTTTCAGTGAGATCTACCTTTTTGGCTGTGCACTGGCGTTGGGTGTAAACCATTAGAAAGAGATCATGGAAGCAATAAAACCTTAGAAGGAAAAGATAAGGTGGAGGCAATAGCTGAATTGGGGAGTGGATGATGCAAATGGTCTTTGATAGAACCAAAGATATAGGGAAAAGAAGAAACGTTTTAAGATTAGCCCTCCTTTTACCTGTGCTTTGGCTTTTGTGCTCCTCAGGAATTTACATTGTTGACAGGCGGTTCCGCTCTCCAGATGACTCCTGCAATCAATTGACTCAGTTTCTCTATGGATTTTGCAAACAGTCACGTCGCCAAAGAATTATCCAGAGAAACCGAACTGAGAGGCTCTCAGATCTTCTGGATTGGAGATACTTAGGCAGAGTAAGCAAGTTTTTGATAAACGCAGAGGACCACTTTAAAAATTCCACTGGACTATAAAAGTGTTGATTCTAGTCATAATCCATAAAGTCAATTCAATATTGTAATTGTTAAAATCTCAGTGATGTTTTCACACACTTTTTAAACTTAATATGAATTTGCAAACTCCTAAACCCAATTCTTCACATTTAGTTTGAGTCCATAGTAGCAAGTCCCATCAGGATTTAGAACTAATCTTATGAATTATTCTACTGTCAGTGCTTAACTTGATGCATTACAGGTATGCAAACACATTTTATGAAGACGAGGAAAATTATGAAGAGAGAAGTCCCCACCTTGTTTCACTATAGAGAGATAATGTGATAATATTCCTCGACTACAGTGGGGAATGGGAATAATATTGTTTTTCAAAATGACAAGTACAGAAAATACTTCTATTCAATCATGCCTTAGGTTTATAAATACCCAACTACTCACATATTTCAGCAAAGGATGATTTAATAATAAATAAATGGACTTCACCTTCATATGGTATATCTGCTTGCATGTTGCTGAACTCTCCTGGCCAGATGATAAACGACACCATTTGCTGAACACTAATGCCAGTGCTCATTATAATCTGGAGGATTAATTTTACTGTCTCCATTTTATAATGAAAACAGAAAGACAAGGCTTTTAGAGGTATGTTTCTTACCTAAAATCTGAAGCAGTATTTACACCCAGTTTGACTATTCAGGCCCCATCTTTTTTCCATGACATACTGCTTCTCCGTAGAATGAACCCAGTGTTTTCAGTCATCATGGTGCTGAATTCAGAGTTCAGAATGACCAGTTCTCCCTCATTTTTTTGTAGTATTACTTTGCCTATGCATTGAAAAATAATAAAACTACAAATTGTCATTTCTTTCCTGATTCTCAAATTTAGGTGAATAGATTCTTCCACTTAAAAAAAATGTATATATATATATATACACACACACATACACACTTCAGAACTAAGAGAATAAAGCCTTATATAATAACTTGGTTATAGAGCTATCTAATTTTTTTTTTAAACCTGTGAAATGGCTTTCTATCAACAGTATTACCAGCATGCCAGGCACTTGACGTTAAGCAGAACTTTTCCAGATAAATTCCACATGGAACCTATATCACCACCGACGGTAAATATTTAATATGTTGCTTATGTGTTTTGAAAGTTAAATTTCTTATTTATGATAAGTTCTTACAATATCTTTTAATCTGAAGGTAGCTGGATACAGAAGCTATTATAATATGTACTTTTACATATGATGAATCAAAGCAAAGATTAGAGGAACTTACAAAGCAAACTATCTCAAAGCCCTCGATTCAGGTTGGATGAGAGACAGTCAGCTAATGACATCACTGGAGAAGCACCTCCATATTAAACTGTCTCTGCCTTAATGCTTGAAACTGCTCTGTTAAACACCCATTCTTTTGGAAGTTGTTCAGAAATAAACTGGGCTGCCTTAACAGGAAGTGAATTTGCTATCCAAGGAAGTATTCAGTTATAGGAAGACCAGTTGGCAAGAGTAAGATAGGGCAAATTGGCATGTTCAGGCTGCCGACCTCCTGCAACTTTGTTGAGCAAATCTGAAGGATGACAGAGAGACTGACAACATTGGCAATATCACATGGCAGTTGAAATGAAAGGCTCTGGAGTCATTGCAGACTGGTACAAGTCTTTGCTCTATCATTTATGTGCTATGTGACCTTGGGCAAGTCATTTGGCCTCTCTACCCCTCAATTTTCTTCTGTAATTGGAAAGAAAAAGTTTGTCACAGTGTTGTTAAAAGATTAAATGAAATACATGTACCCGTATGTACCACCTGGCACATAAGTAAAGGATAGCTGTATATTTAATGAATCTTTCTTGAGCTTGGTGGTACCAGAATCAAAATGGATCAAAGTTTAATAGCACCTGAACAGAACACAAAAGATATCTGACTACATTTTTTTCTTAAATATGCATGCATAGTGTTTATGTTATTGAAAACCAAGAAAAGTTGTTATAATGTTTGTGTCTTATTTTGTCTTTGGCAGACAGAAGGATTTAAATATCCCAGGCCTTCCTCAGTACCGCCTTCTCCTTCAGGGTCTCAGGCCTCCAGTCCTCAGAGCAGTGATGTGGAAGATGAAAATGAGGATGAGAGATACGATGAGGAACAGGAGGCTGAAAGGGACCGCTTAAACATCAAGTCACCTTTTTCTCTGAGTCACGTTCCTCATGGGAAGAAAAAGCTGCATGGCGAATACAAGAACTGAATTCCACACTTGCTGAGCAGAGCTCATGTAGTAAGAACATAATGGGAATAATTATCTAAAAGAATGAAAATGCCATATGACAAGGGGTTAATTCTCTTCCTAAAAAGTGAAGGAGATTAAGTAAATGGCAAATTTCTAATTTTATTCCAAGTTATTATCCCCAACTCTTGTTTCCCCAGTAAATTAAGGCTTGAGGAGGAGGAGTGTTAATGAAAGGGGGAAGACAGGAAATGTTTTTTAAATGGTTAAACAATAAGAATTTTACTGGTGTTTAAATTATCATCATCATAATCCTTTATTTAGTATTTATACGGCTTCTATACCCTACCAAACAAGTCTTCCATTTCCCTCCAAAGGATTCTGATGTTAGCCATGAATGTGCACTACCCACATATTTTAAATAGCTAGTCTTTACCTATTGTTTTCATTTTTCACATACATCGGAACCATGAATTTATATCTCAGAACCATGAATTTATATCTAGCTTTGCAGAGAATCATATCCATAAGTAAATAGCTATCCTAGATCCAGACTTTGATGCATATTAATGCATTGTGTGTCACTTTTGAAATGCAGAATTCATATTCAAATTAATGATAGATGTTACCATCTGCACTGTTCCATCTTACTGTAACAATTATTCTATTGTTTAAGTGAAAAAATCTTTCTGAAAATTTGGTCAGTCTTCTACAGATGATAAATTGTTAACATTCAAATGAATAAATACATCAATACTTAATGATTTAATTTTTATTGATAATGTCTTATTTAAGAATCTTTTAGACATTTAAATAACATGTGTAAAGCATGTTAAGCATGTAAAGCACCTATCACGAGTAATGCCAAATGAAGAATATAGCATTTAAAGCTATCTTTTTTGAAAAAAATTAGAGAGAGAGCATCCACTTGGTTATAATAAGGACAATGTCTCTAACATATTCTGTGATGTGCTTAGAGACATAGTTGCATGATTATAATTAAGCAGAACTGTTTTAAATGCAATTAAATCTAAATTAGCAAGACAAACAGACAAACAAAAAAACACCACCAAAGCCAAAAAAAAAAAAAAAAAAATTCACTCTTGGATTTTTTTTTCATAACTGAGTAGCCATTCACAGTGTGTTCCATCTAGCTCACAGTGAATACTTTGATTAACATATCGATTGGCCTTGGTCTGTAGAGGCTCTAAAAAAGTTTTGGTTTTTCTCAGTGCTGGATCGTTAATGGCAACAATGGCNGACCAGTTGGCAAGAGTAAGATAGGGCAAATTGGCATGTTCAGGCTGCCGACCTCCTGCAACTTTGTTGAGCAAATCTGAAGGATGACAGAGAGACTGACAACATTGGCAATATCACATGGCAGTTGAAATGAAAGGCTCTGGAGTCATTGCAGACTGGTACAAGTCTTTGCTCTATCATTTATGTGCTATGTGACCTTGGGCAAGTCATTTGGCCTCTCTACCCCTCAATTTTCTTCTGTAATTGGAAAGAAAAAGTTTGTCACAGTGTTGTTAAAAGATTAAATGAAATACATGTACCCGTATGTACCACCTGGCACATAAGTAAAGGATAGCTGTATATTTAATGAATCTTTCTTGAGCTTGGTGGTACCAGAATCAAAATGGATCAAAGTTTAATAGCACCTGAACAGAACACAAAAGATATCTGACTACATTTTTTTCTTAAATATGCATGCATAGTGTTTATGTTATTGAAAACCAAGAAAAGTTGTTATAATGTTTGTGTCTTATTTTGTCTTTGGCAGACAGAAGGATTTAAATATCCCAGGCCTTCCTCAGTACCGCCTTCTCCTTCAGGGTCTCAGGCCTCCAGTCCTCAGAGCAGTGATGTGGAAGATGAAAATGAGGATGAGAGATACGATGAGGAACAGGAGGCTGAAAGGGACCGCTTAAACATCAAGTCACCTTTTTCTCTGAGTCACGTTCCTCATGGGAAGAAAAAGCTGCATGGCGAATACAAGAACTGAATTCCACACTTGCTGAGCAGAGCTCATGTAGTAAGAACATAATGGGAATAATTATCTAAAAGAATGAAAATGCCATATGACAAGGGGTTAATTCTCTTCCTAAAAAGTGAAGGAGATTAAGTAAATGGCAAATTTCTAATTTTATTCCAAGTTATTATCCCCAACTCTTGTTTCCCCAGTAAATTAAGGCTTGAGGAGGAGGAGTGTTAATGAAAGGGGGAAGACAGGAAATGTTTTTTAAATGGTTAAACAATAAGAATTTTACTGGTGTTTAAATTATCATCATCATAATCCTTTATTTAGTATTTATACGGCTTCTATACCCTACCAAACAAGTCTTCCATTTCCCTCCAAAGGATTCTGATGTTAGCCATGAATGTGCACTACCCACATATTTTAAATAGCTAGTCTTTACCTATTGTTTTCATTTTTCACATACATCGGAACCATGAATTTATATCTCAGAACCATGAATTTATATCTAGCTTTGCAGAGAATCATATCCATAAGTAAATAGCTATCCTAGATCCAGACTTTGATGCATATTAATGCATTGTGTATATCTCAGAACCATGAATTTATATCTAGCTTTGCAGAGAATCATATCCATAAGTAAATAGATATCCTAGATCCAGATTTTGATGCATATTAATGCATTGTATGTCACTTTTGAAATGCAGAATTCATATTCAAATTAATGATAGATGTTACCATCTGCACTGTTCCATCTTACTGTAACAATTATTCTATTGTTTAAGTGAAAAAATCTTTCTGAAAATTTGGTCAGTCTTCTACAGATGATAAATTGTTAACATTCAAATGAATAAATACATCAATACTTAATGATTTAATTTTTATTGATAATGTCTTATTTAAGAATCTTTTAGACATTTAAATAACATGTGTAAAGCATGTTAAGCATGTAAAGCACCTATCACGAGTAATGCCAAATGAAGAATATAGCATTTAAAGCTATCTTTTTTGAAAAAAATTAGAGAGAGAGCATCCACTTGGTTATAATAAGGACAATGTCTCTAACATATTCTGTGATGTGCTTAGAGACATAGTTGCATGATTATAATTAAGCAGAACTGTTTTAAATGCAGTTAAATCTAAATTAGCAAGACAAACAGACAAACAAAAAAACACCACCAAAGCCAAAAAAAAAAAAAAAAAAATTCACTCTTGGATTTTTTTTTCATAACTGAGTAGCCATTCACAGTGTGTTCCATCTAGCTCACAGTGAATACTTTGATTAACATATCGATTGGCCTTGGTCTGTAGAGGCTCTAAAAAAGTTTTGGTTTTTCTCAGTGCTGGATCGTTAATGGCAACAATGGCAGAGTAACAACAACAATGTATCAGATGGTTCAAGACCATTGAAAAAATGTAATCCAGCTCTCCTATTGCCCTATCAACCAGGGAAAAGCAGAAATGTGCTGAATACAAGCAACAAATCATGCCAAAATGGAATACAGTTGCAAATTCACCTTATGCAGAGATTCGGGAAGAAAGAAAATAAGTTACCTACAGTCTAACCTTTGACAAATGTCCTGTGGGTGCCAATTAACCCAGCATCTTCAGAGCAATTTTAAAAACTCTGCACTGGAAAGCAGAAAAAATATGAGATGGATTTATATTGTAGATTCATTTGCTGAAGTACCAGAAAGATCTCATAACAAAAGGGGAGTTCACTGTTACAATAATCATGAAAATGTATTCCTAGTAAATTAGCACAATGTGTGTATTCAAACGATACTATTGATTGGGAATTTGTTGGTCTACTGTTACCGAAAGCACGAGCTATACAGTAAAATACCTCAATATAAAACTTTAAAATTTAAGTGCTTTTGTTCGACGAAAGAATAGTTTTATGATGAGGAATGTACCCATGATAATACACATGGAAATTAACTGACTTGCAACCACCTGGTTTTGAGTGGCATATGTAGGAATCAGAGTTTCCACCCTGCACTCAGTCTCCTTTTCAGACACCTGCAGCCTCTTGACTCCAACGCTCTGCTCCAGTCATTTATTTATCCTTCCCCCAAGACTAACAAAGCCTGGTGAGGTGAAATAAATAGGATTGGTAGTAGATGACTCTGGGTCTAGCACAGTGGCTTGTACAGACTAGTTGCATAAATACATGGTCTTATCGGGAGAAATGGAGATACAAAAAAATTCATGCTTTTAAAGAACGTATGTATTTGTAAGTTGGGGGACAAGAACTATAGAAAATAGTGTGTAGTACCTGATCAGCTGACAGCAAGACTTTTTAAGTGAATTGTACCTCCTGCTATGGTCTGAATGTTTGTGTCTGCCCCTCCTCTCCCTTCATATGTTGAACTTCTCACTTCCAATGTGATGGTATTAGGAGGTAGGGCCTTTGGGAGGTGATTAGGTCTTGAGGACAGAGCCCTTATCAGTGAGATCAGTGTCCTTATGAAAGAGGCCCCAGAGAGCTGCCTTGACCCTTCCACCATATGAAGACACAGCAAGAAAGTGCCATCTATGAGAAAGCAGGCCCTCTCCAGACATGATTCTGCCAACACCTTGATCTTGGACTTCCCAGGCTCTAGAACTGTGAGAAATAAATTTCTGTTGTTTACGAGACACCCAGTCTATGGCATTTTGTTTCAGCAGCCTAAGCTGACCAAGACATCACCCTTCCTTCCACGGTAAGAGTTACCGTGAACAGAGCTGGTTTTACATATACAGATGAGAATATAAAATATTACAAGTGCTATACTAATAGTTTTCCAGGATACAAGGAACAGGGAGGAGGGGTCAAGTCTACTTGGGGACGTCCAAAGAGTCTCCACAGGATGAGCCCGAATTTCTATGAATAATGTGGGTGATACAATTGCCTACTTCACTTGGTGGCTGTGAGGATCTAATCAAATTAGAAATGAACTCTTCCTAAAGGAATTTACAGTCCAGTATGAAGAGACTGGACTGTATGAAGTTATTTTCCCAATTTCCTTTTCTCTTGAGGCCAAGATAAAATAATGTAGCTCAAGGTTGATAGGACATATTTCTATTTATCATAATCGGGTAAAGAAGAAATGAGAGGCGGAGGCTGATTTGAAGAATCCAGGGTCTCTTTACCCTCTCTCCTCTCTCAGAATCACAATGGTGGTATGGGGGTGGGGAGAGGAGGCACCTATCAAGAAAACCAGGGAAACAAAGAATAACTGAGAGCCCAGGATGGAGGCCAGATAGCCACAGAGGAGGTAAGATTTGAGGCACAGAGAGAAAGGGAAACTAGAACTGTATGGAAAGTGGCTTAAAGTCATATCTGGAGGCTGAGGGATTCTAGTACATGTATATACATTGAAGGCAGAAATTTCCCAATTTTAAAACACAAGCCATACAATGTGAATGTTTTTTGATTTGTGATAACTTGTTTATTTCTGTTTTTAAAAAGATAGAAATAAAGAGAATTGCAAAAACATCCTAAGAGAGTTTAGAAAGTTGTAGTAAACTGGGGAGAGGGACCTTTCTAATTAATCAGAACATTTGTATGGCTGGACATTCAAGGAATTTGAGCACAGTACTTATAATACTTAGAGCTATATTTTCATAGCTTTGGTCATTTAGACAGCTTTTTAAAACTCTGTTTTAGTATGACATAATTGGAATTGTTCTGGTTAGTTGTGGGAAGAATTATTTCATAAGACAGATGTTAAAAGTGTTCTTGGAATAGACACACTATTTAAATAGCCAATGTGTACCAGTTTACATCGAAGAGTAAATAATTCTCAATAAATAGTAAGTCCACATTAAAATCAAATCATAATTAATGACAGGTGCCTACTATAATGCCATATAGATTTTTTAATGCTTCATATTATTTTTTGACAGATCAATATTACATTAACTTGAATTTAGTTTCATGATTCAATTATGAAACAAGATACAGACAAAGCTTATAAACAGGGGGTTGATTACTTAAGACAGTGAAATTGTAATCCAGATTACAGAGACATTCACATAAAGATATTCTTTGGCTACTAAATAACAGCTATATACTGATGACAATAACAATTAACAAAACTTTTATGACATTTATCAGTAACAACTCT
>NW_007728473.1:123405-124981 GCF_000696425.1 Galeopterus variegatus | reverse complement strand
TTTTAGATCCATGTTTCTAAACTGAGTTCAGTGAGATCTACAAAGAGCACAAGGGGAATCCAAGCTGTGGGTCATCAGCAAACCTTCCACTGGCTCCAGCCTCGCCAATTGTCCCCTCTCTCAGCAACCACAGCAACCCTGTGTTCTTATCACAGGGCTTCTTTCTTCTTCCTAGTCATGCCCTTGCCATTTCCCTTATTAACAACTTCTCTCTCCTGGATGAACTATAGAGAGTCACACTCTCTTCTTTCCCATCTTGTCATGCCCCTGCCCCTTGGGTACCATCCCAGGAAACAGTGAGGGAGAACTGCTGCTGAGTGATGAATGGAACAAAGTGGGTAAAGGAATGAAAAAAAAAATCAAGATGAGTACTGGCTATAACAAAAGGAAAGAGCACTTTAGAGTCTTCAGCCTTAGCATTATAAATGCTCTACAAAATTCCAGAGTAAGACACAAGGTGATCTAAATGGGAACCAAAGCAATGAAAGAAGGCGATGATGTTCTCAGTTAAGAACTTTACACGTCTTTTGCTTCTGAAAGAATAAAACTAGCTGTGCATGCTCCTAAGATTACAAATGGAGTAAAAAGGGTCACATGGTTCATGTTTTTAACAAGAATGGAAATATAATTAAACAGAATCTGGTATATTTTCACCAGTTCAGTAGATTGTCTTCCAGAAAGCTGGTTTGATCAAAGTTTCCTTCTCCATCTGTAAAAATAAAATAAAAATAAATTACTTAAAATAAACACACATTCTATGTTTTAAAAGAGGAAAAGGCAAGATGAAGAGAACCTCAGGGAATAAACATTTAGCCCCCTAAGTTATGTTAATTCATGAAGTCTGCTATTGAAAAATCTAAAAAATACTTGGATTTTGATTTCTTTGGTTTTAAAATTTATCTCCTCAGCTTGGGACACATTGGAGAATTCATATTTTACAACTGAATCTCTGTAATGAATGAAACCACAACATGGTATGTTTGGTAGATATCTGAAAGGGCCACGTGTCTTGCCCTGATAAATATTCCTCATGTCTAAAACACCCACCATTACAACCACTCACTTGCATCAAAGTACTGCCTCTACATTTCCTGTTAAAAAGTGTCTTACTTGGGAAAGATGACATAGAAAAACATTTTTAAATATCCCTTTATTAGGTGAATTAATAATATTAGGTGAGGGTTCTGGGGAGGAAATGAGACAAAAAGATGGGACTCGTGTTAGCTGGGTGGAATTGTGAAACTTAAGAGCACAAGGTATCACATCTGGGGTGGGTACCTAAGGAGTCAGGCGATAGCAGGTTCCTGGGACTCTAAAAATAGGGTAGAAGGGCTAAAACCTTTAATGGGGTAGGAAGAAGGAGTGGCAAGACACGAAATGCATCTCCCAATTTTCTCTAAGGTCACTGAAGATAAAACCACATTCCCTCAGTTAGTTGCAATGTAATTTAAATGTCTGGGTTACATCTTAAACAGAATTGCTAGGGGCCAGCCCGGTGGCACACTGGATAGTGCACCGCTTGGGAAGCGTGGCGGAGCTCCCGCCCGAGGGTTCGGATCCCACATACAGACCGGTT
>NW_007728473.1:120419-122553 GCF_000696425.1 Galeopterus variegatus | reverse complement strand
GCAGATAATGGGCTGCTCTGTAAAGGGAAGGAAAACACACACACACACACACACACACACACACAAGCAAAACCAGAAAGGCATTCCTTTATAAATTCCACTAAAATTAAAATTCACTACATAAAATGAGAGCCTTCCAAATAATATCTAGGGACTTTAGAATACAAATACTAAAGCAGACTAGAGATTAAGATACCATATGAGAATCCAAAACTTTTTATCAATTTAGACTAATAAAATTTTGTTTTCTTATTTTATCTTCAGAAACAAGTCACTTAGAAAACTTTAATCATTAAAAAATTACATTTATTTTCCAAAAAGATTTGAAATGGGGACCAATAATCACCTCCTTCCCTACAATTGCTAATGAAGATATCTCTCCTCTCGAAAAGTAGCTCTTTCTTGTCCTTTCTAGCTCACTTTCCTTTCTGGCTCTGCTCATCTTCCCAACAATCAAATCTGAAACTTCACTATCCACCAATCTCCATCAGAGATTTCTTACTGACTTCAATAATCGGTGTTCCAAATCTTGAATTCAAAAAAGATTACCTTGGATACAGTGTCCTCTACCCATAATTCAGCCATTTCTCCCCTTTTCGTTGTATGAGTTCTGAGAGCCATGCCAGCTCTTCAGTACCTAGTATCTGCTTTCTTTTAACTCTGAAGCTTACTTTCTGATATCAAATTCCTTCTAAACAGGGTTTCGGGTAGGGTTCGGCAGCAGCAATTGTGTTGCTAGATGGGCGCTGAGGGGAAGTCTTGTGAACAACTGTTTAATGTCCCCTGAGTTCTGTCTCCTTACTGACCATTCTGTTCTGTCTGACGCTTCTGGTCACTCCCTTCTTGAAACTTTCCATCCTTGACTTCTGGGCTACTCTTGCATTTCTGCCTGCTCCTTCACCAATACTGTTTTCCCCATTTCCCCTTGATTTGGGGGTGTTTTCCAAGGCAAATCTTTTATTGTCTGCCTTTCTCCCACTACATCTAAGCCCCAGGAAGAATTTCCATTTTCATGATTTCAACCTTTATTAAATGGCTCTGAATTCCCAGTGGTTGTTCCCAAACCTGACCAACCTTCAGAATAACATGGGGGAACTTCTTAAGGATACAGATTCTAGGTCCTCAGTCAGGTAGTACAGAATCAGGATCTCTGGGCCTAAGGCCAAAAAAAAAAAAAATCTGTATTTCTCAGTAAGCTCTCCACGTGACTCTGATATAGACAGTCCACTGATGGAAAGTGGAGAACCACTGACCTATGAGCCTTTATTCACTTGAATGTCTTTGTCACCTTGAACTGAACCCTTCTCCATATCCACAGAAATGTTTCTTTTTATCAGCATCACTATTTTAAACTCTCACACACAACACTTTAAAAATGTGTGTGACTTTGGATTCTCTTTTATATCTTTAGCAAATAGTTATCCCATCTTAACTCATCTTCTTTCCTCTCTGCCTCAGAGTTGAGTCTCTCCATCTGTTCCTGCTGACTCACTGGACCTCATCCCTTCACTCCTGTATTATTTCCTTGTTTCTTGCTGGTTCCCCACTCCAGCCTTTCCTCTTCCATTTTATCCATTTGAAAGGAGGTATGGCACAGTTGAAAGAGCTGTAGCATCACACAGACCTGAGTTAAAATCCCAGTATTTATCACTTCTTACTATTTGCATGACCTTAAGAAAGTAAATACACCTCTTGGAGACTCAGTTTTCTGAGCCATAAAGATTAGCAATAATCTCTGACACATAGTAGGGGGTCATGTATTGTAGTGATTGTTATTGCTCTTACAGTAACTCTACATATCATAACTCAACTTATTTTCCTTCACCATGTCATCTCTGCTGAAAACCGTAGTTCATCTTATTCATCCTTGAATAAAGAACAAGTTACCTGCTATATTCCTGCCAGTTGTACTATGTAACTGCTATGTGATGATGGGCAAGTTACTTAATGTTTCTATGCCTCTATTTCCTCACCTGTAAAATGTGAATAAGATTGCTACCTCCTAGCGTTATTGGGAAGATTAAATGTACATATCCATATCAAGTGCTTAGAACAGTGCCTGGACCATTGTAACATAGCAAGCAGCCAACCACTATTAGCTAGTAGTCGTGGTAGTAGCAGTAGCACAGTAGTA
>NW_007728473.1:116504-118798 GCF_000696425.1 Galeopterus variegatus | reverse complement strand
TGCTATAAATACCAGAAAAAATGTGAAATACATTTTTGATCCCCAAACTAAGGGCTCTTTACATAGAAGACTGATTTTTACAAATTGAAATATTTCATACTTCCTTTGGAAATGACTTACAATTGGTTATGTCGTGTTTACACACAACGTATGGAAGAGCATTTTAAACCATATATTAAAGAGAATTTCATGAAAGCAAGGAACATTAAGTGCCCATGAGAAGTTTTCTCCTTCACAGCTTAAAATTGTCTGGCCAGAAAGGTTTTGATGTGATCCTGCTTGAAGCCTGTTCTAGTTCCTCTCTTCTCCCTTCCAAAGCAGTGTGAGATAATCTGCACTCTTGGCCACATCATACAATTACTCGTTTGAAGGAATATCCACTAAATATTTAAAGTTACTTCAAATCTAAATTGACAGAAGACAAACTGTCCTGATTCAACACAAGCAATAATTTTTAATTTGGGTTCAACTGAAGTGCGAAAACAAATCTTACCCTCATAAGTAAGTAAGTTAAATCACATGGCAAGCTTAAAGGAGCTCAATAAAAATTTGTTAAGCACCTACTATGTGCTCAACACCATGTTTGGTATTTTTCAGAATAAGGATACTTTTTGTTGTTAGCATGTCAATTCTTACAATTTTACAAAAATTAATTGCATTGTTATTTTTCAATCCAATGGAATGGAAGGGTTTATCATTAAAAATAACAGTCCTTGACCTCATTCCTAATGGCCTCCACTTAACATTTTTGGTTTGGAACTCTTTGATACCTGTTTCTAGTAATAGAAAGAGGTATACATTTGAAGTTCCTAGGTAATCACCATTTAATAATGATAATAGCGTTTAAGAGGAAACCGAGGAAAGGTCCTGCCATAAACGCACAGGTGCATTTCCAGAAGCAGGTGCACAGTTCTTTCTACCCCTTTTTTACTCCTCTGAGCGGAACCCCAGGCCTTGCCGTGCCCAGATACCTAACTCCCCCGGGGACCTCTGCACACCCAGACGGCCCGAGGGCCTCTGTCGCCCCTGCCCGGGTCAGTGCGGGGCTGGACGTCGCGTCCCCCAGCTCCCGCCCTTGTCATCCTGCCGCTGCTGCCAACCTGGGCTCCACACGGGCCGCCTGTCCGTCCTGCTCCCTTGGTCACTCACCCAGCGGTGGCCGGTCGGAGAGGTCCTTCCTCCGGCTCTGGTTGGAGATGAAGCGGCGCCCCTCTGCAAAGGCGAGACACGGGGCTCAGTGCCCGCCCGGCCCGGACAGTCAGGGATCAAACCACGGCCGCTCGGCCCAGCGCCGTGCCCAGGCCGGGAGGTGGTGGGGTGGTGGCGGTGGAGGGTTGCTCCGGTCAGGGTCACTTCGTGCTGCGGGATATTGAGGGCAATCCCGGGGCGAGCCGGGCGCCCCGCACCTGCCGGACGCCACAGAGGCGCTTTGGAGTGGAGGTCGCGTTCCCTAGCCAGTGCCACGCGTCCCAGGCGACCCCAGAGTCCCCATTTGCGCCAAGAAACAGCCACCCTCAGAGTTTGGGATGGAGGATTTCTACTGATCCGGGAGCCTTCCCCTCCCACCACCCTCCCTCACCTACCAGTCTCTTTTTCTTGATTAACTGAGACCAGGGTGGCTCAGTTATTTAAGGGAACAATTTCGATGTCATTCCCCGTAGCTCTCCGTCTCTCTGTTCATGGATTCATGCACCCCCGAGGGTCTTCCGATTGCAGAAGAATCAAGAATTTGGAACTTACGTGCCCCCTTCAGGTAGAGCATAGCTTGCGGCGTCCAGTTCCTCCTCTCAAACAGTCTCTACAAGCCGGAGAGAAGAGCAGTTAAAAACACATTGCACCTTAGTCCTCTATTAGAGAAAAAGAGAAAGGAAAAAGAAAGAGCAGAGAGTGGGCACACAGCGCATTTAGGAGCCCCGTGCTGTGCATTTGGTTACCTGCGGAGCGCTGCTGGAGTTTCCCAGGAAAGAAGACAGCAGGAGAAGAGCCAAGGTTGTTGCTGCCAGACTTCTGAGTCCCTACACGAAATAATCAACCAGAGGGTCATTTCTGTGCCGATAGGATCTTCTGCTTCCTACCTTGATGCCTAGACAGTGACAAACCCCTTACTCCTTGCTGTGTTCTGTTCGAATACCCAGTATACGGAGGTGTTTCCCCAGTCTGCCTTCTAGTTAATCCTCAGAGTCCACTTTTAAAAAGTATTTAGAAATACTTTTTTTTCATTATCTCACCCAAACGAGGAATTGGGAGAATGAGTTTTTTTCTTAGTAAAATCAAATGATTCTGCTATTTATTAG
>NW_007728473.1:95709-115886 GCF_000696425.1 Galeopterus variegatus | reverse complement strand
TAGCTAAAAAGTCTCAGTGAATAACAGCTTTACTTACCTTCATGTTCTGCTCTTTTCCAGAACCTTGCAATAACTACAACTTTACCTGAGAGTTTCCTAATCTTGCTTTGAACTTGGTGCTTTTAAATTCTTAGTGTCAAGAGCCCTTCCTCATCTGCAGTAGAGTTAGGGAGTCCACAGGGACATCTTGTCTGTCTTTGAGACTGAGAGAATCTGATGACTCCTCCAGAGAGACTCAATTGCAGGAAGTTGAGGAATGACTGACGGGTGGACATCGTTTGTTTAGATGCTGATCACATCAGCCAGGAGACATTCTGAATGTATAAGCATCATTGTCTTTGCTTTTCCTGCTAGCTGCCCGAAGCATTTTACTATTATTATTATTATTAATGAAAATGGTCAATAGTCCAGGGCAGAATCAAAAATCAATGACTAAAGTAAGAAAACTGGTCTTGGGTAATTAGCTATCAAGCTATCACTGATGGCTAAAGATCAATCATGTGGGTAGAAATGAAAAGGTTAAGTAATCTCAATGGAATTTGACATTACTCATTCACTTAATTATTCATCCATTCAATTATTTAACAAATATTTATTAAATGTCTACTACGTGTCAGACAATCCTCTTTTTAGTTCAAGTGACACAGCCATGCACTAAAAAGACATGGCCTGTCCTTTGATCAAGCTTACCTTCTAGCTCTAAACTGGTAAACAGGTAAATAAGGTAATTAGAGAATGTTTTAAATTATTAAGTAAAAGTAAGCAAGATGATGTGATAGGATATATAGTGGGCTACCTTAGAGAAGGCAAAAATTAAGGGGAGTCTTGAAGGATAAGGCGGAGTCAGATATGGGGTAGGCTGGGGTGGGAATTACTATTTCAGTCATTTTTTGATCAAGCTTACCTTCTAGCTCTAAACTGGTAAACAGGTAAATAAGGTAATTAGAGAATGTTTTAAATTATTAAGTAAAAGTAAGCAAGATGATGTGATAGGATATATAGTGGGCTACTTTAGAGAAGGCAAAAATTAAGGGGAGTCTTGAAGGATAAGGCGGAGTCAGATATGGGGTAGGCTGGGGTGGGAATTACTATTTCAGGCATTCTCAGCAGAAGAAAGAGAATCAAAACCTTGGGACAGTAAAGAGTTTGACTTGTCTGGGGAATAGGAAGGGGAACAATGGAGACAAAGTTGTGTGGGTCACAGAGGAAATGAGTTTTGAAATGAGGTTGGAGAGAAAGAAATGGGCCAGTTCATACAGAAATGTGGTTATTAGCCAAAGACTAGGGTGGTACCAGCAGGAAATTGAGAGCTGTAAAGAAATTTGGAATTCATGTTGGAAGCAGAAAATATAGCACTTGTAGATAAATGGGATACGAGAGTATGTGAAAAAATAACTCAAGAATGATTCTTAGGTTTTTGGCTTAAACAGGAAAATGATGAGGCAGTTTATTGAAATTGGAGACTCAAGAAATCAGCGAAAAGAGGGAAATTAAGAGATGGCTTATGGACTTAAAAGAAAAATGTATATTAGACATCCAAGAAGAAGTATAAAATAGGCAGTTGAAATGCAAAACTCTATAAAGCTCAGCAGAGGTCACCAGCCTATAGATTTTTTTTTTTTAAGGCAGATATGATCAGCTTTAAGAATTTTAAGAATTCTAAAAATGGTAATGAAATGAGGTTGGAGAGAAAGAAATGGGCCAGTTCATACAGAAATGTGGTTATTAGCCAAAGACTAGGGTGGTACCAGCAGGAAATTGAGAGCTGTAAAGAAATTTGGAATTCATGTTGGAAGCAGAAAATATAGCACTTGTAGATAAATGGGATATGAGAGTATGTGAAAAAATAACTCAAGAATGATTCTTAGGTTTTTGGCTTAAACAGGTAAATGATGAGGCAGTTTATTGAAATTGGAGACTCAAGAAATCAGCGAAAAGAGGGAAATTAAGAGATGGCTTATGGACTTAAAAGAAAAATGTATATTAGACATCTAAGAAGAAGTATAAAATAGGCAGTTGAAATGCAAAACTCTATTAAGCTCAGCAGAGGTCACCAGCCTATAGATTTTTTTTTTTAAGGCAGATATGATCAGCTTTAAGAATTTTAAGAATTCTAAAAATGGTAAGGCAGGAAAAAGACTGGGATTGAATAAGAACACATAAGGAGTGAATGGAGCTAAAGAAGAGAGGCAGGAACAGAACTAGGAAAACAAACATACATACAGAGAATGAGCAGAGGAAGACCAGAAAAAGAGATTGAGGTAGAGCAATCAGAAAAGAGAGGTTCCAGGGGATCCTGATACCATGGCAGCCAAGAGAATATCCAGCAATAATGAAAGGTCAAGCAGGGTTAGGTCCAAGAGGTACCCACTGAGTTTGGAAACACGCTTTTTGAGGATAGAAGCAAAATTGGAATGGGTTGAATAGTGAATAGGTTATAAGGAAATGAAGCCAAGTGTGGACCTTTTTTAGAAATGTCACAAAAGGGGGGAAAGAAAAAGTGGGGAATTTTTTAAAAGATATTGAGTGTGGTAGAGATTTGTTATTCATTTTTGGCCTTCTGGTAACATCTGAACCCTTTCATTTTTAGGAAATTCCTAAAATTCCCTAAATATGAATTAAGGATCTTGCTGGGAGTCAGAGTCTTCCTTCTACTGCACAGCTGAACGCTCCAGATACTTGCTTTTGCAGCCTCCCTACCAGGTAAAGTGTGGGCCCACAACACAGTCTTCACTAATCAGATATATATACGTGCTCAGATGGAGCACCTGCAGCTGGGTGATGGAAGAGCACTCTGGTGAAACAGTGGTCGTAGTAAGACCCACAACACAGTCTTCACTAATCAGATATATATACGTGCTCAGATGGAGCACCTGCAGCTGGATGATGGAAGAGCACTCTGGTGAAGCAGTGGTCGTAGTAAGATGGTGATGGAAGAGCACTCTGGTGAAACAGTGGTCGTAGTAAGACTGAGTTTTTGGAGCAATACTGGTTACAGTGCTACTGGAAGATTCCAGCACCCAGTGCTAGAGGTGGTGGTAATGTCAGGTGCTGTGTCCTTTTAATAAAGTTGTCTTTTACTTAAATCAGCCAGGTTTGTTGGTTTCTGTTGACGACAACTAAGAAACCATTTCTAAGACATGTATGCTGATGGAGATGATCAGTAGAGAAGGAGAAATCGGTAATGCAGAAGAAAGAGAAAATAACAGAAAAAGAAAATTCTTAGGAGAGAAAAGGGATAGGATCCAAAGCATATCAATATGTAGTTGAAACAGCTATATACATAAGCAGATATTAAACAAAGACCCGGGTACCCACCATATGCTAAGTTTTCATGGATGAAAGAGATGATCCTTGTCAGCCCATTCAGGCTGCTATAACAAAATACAACAAACTGGGTAGCCTATAAATGATAGAAATTCATTACTCAGTTTTGAAGACTGGGAAGTCCACAATCAAGGTACCAGCATGTCAGGTTCTGGTGAGGCCCTCTTCTGGACTGCAGACTGCTGATGACTTCTCTACTGTGTCCTCATATGGTGGAAAGGGCAAATAAGCTTTCTGGGGCCCTTTCATAAGGACGCTAATCCCATTCATGAGGGCTTCACCCTTATGACCTAGTCACCTCCCAAAAGTCCCACCTCTTAATACCATCACACTGGGAATTAGGATTTTAAAATATGAACTTAGGGGGGCAAGAAACATTTAGGCCATAGCATTCCCTTTCTTCTATGTTATGGCAGTGCTTCCCTGGCATTATGGGAATCTTGTTAAAATGCAGATTCTGACTCAGTACAGCTGGGGTGGGCCTGAAATTCTGCATTTCTCATAAACTCCCAGGTGATGCTGATAGATGTTACTGGCCCTTGGACATTTTGAGCAGCAAAGCTTTAGGGGATGTAAGGAGTGGTGAAAACTAAACCCTATAGTCTGCATGCTTGGGAAAATGGCTAGAAATAGAGATATTAGGGGGTTTGGGAAGAGAATAGATAAGTTTCCTTTGGGAATGAAGTTTGAGGGGCTGATGCTATCTATCTGCAAATACATGGAAAAGAAAGATTAGAAGGTGGGTTCTTGATATTTATACTTGACGGTTATGTCCAGACAGGAAAACTGAGGTTAGTAAGTTAGAATGGAATATAGAAAGTAGTTTGTAAGTAGAAACTGAGGACTATTTACTCCCTTTAAGGAATAAGTAAAGCAAGAAAGAGCTAGACCTGTTAGTGTAGTGTTTTATTTCCACTGCCTTAGGAAAGGAGAAAAATAAAAAACCAAGGACTAAAAGGTAAACAACAAAATTGGGTCAAATTTTAATACTACCTCAAATATTAGATTTTAGGATTTTAATCTCAAAAGATTCTATCAACTACCTCCAAAAAAGAGCAATAAAATAAACAAAATATGCTGTATTTATGTTTTAAATGAAGTCATAAGTAAAACCCAATTACTAGATTACCTAACAAGCAAAACACCTTTCTCTTCTCCCCAGGTCAAAAACTCATAAAGGTTTTAGGAAGAAGGACAGGAAAGTGAATCTCCAATAAAATGTGTTGTGAAATTGCAATTTTAAGGGAAAATAAATAAATGTGCTTTGTTTATAGTAGTTGAGCTAGTGAATTCACAAGCAGATGTTTTACGTAAAAGCTGCCATTTTCAGTTTAGTATGTACAAATGAGGAGAATGGATTTGACATGTTATCGATATTCAAGTCTTATCAAGAGCAGGATGCCAGAATGTGTTTCTTCTAAAGGGATTTTCAAAGGGCACTGGCTCCCAATAAAATGCATTTGTTAAATCACAAAAGTTTTAAGATTTTTACAGGTCTAAACCAAGAGATGGGCTAAGCTATCTGGTAAAAATAGATGATGGGTAGAACCATTGAATTTTATCCTGCTGACAGTACGACCAGACAGTGGCTGTTGAACAAATTGACTCCTAAACCTTTTCTAAAGGCACATTCAGCGGAAACCATTTTGCCTTCATTGATGTTATCTAGATTCTTGTAGTTGACAATAGGGTGCCCAGACCTCATTTAAACAATAATCACCTGTCACTAGTTAAAAGGCATTGTGTTCACATGGAAAACAGCTGCTCCCTTGGATAAGGTCATCTGGACAATATGGTTATTATGGTACCAAAATATCCAAATTACTTATTTGGTGACAGAATATAATGGGTTTGGGTTGGTTTAGTATGAATGAGAATATGAGTTCAATTTTTTACACTGGGTTTATTGTCTGCCAGTGTCAGTCTGCTTGGGCCAGTTGTCTAACAAACAGGTGGAAGAAGGCATTTCCCCAAAGGGCTCCCCATTTTAGGAGGGGCTTCGGGGGCATTAAGAAGACCTGCTATCCAAAATTAAATTCCTCATTCTTTGGCCAATATCTTTACCCATTCTTGCTTCTACTTAAGGCCTTTAATTCCCAGTGAACTCACACCCTGGGATACATATAGAAGGAGGAAGGAGAAAATATCAAAATATTGGTTTTCTGAGGAGAGTTAAGAGAAGTATTATCCAGGGAGTTGAGGTAGATAGAAAAGTGAAGCGGGAAGGCTAAAGTTCTCCTATTTCACACTATTACCTGGGTTAGGATATTTTAACACTCATTTCCAAAATGACTGAGCACAGTGCATGTGAATTAATGTGCAGCCACCATTACTACATGGCTGCTTGCTAATGGTGGACTAGAGTATGCTATGCAAGAACAGCACAAAGATACAGGACAAATACAGTGTTTTGGATAAAGACGCAAGCATCAAAACGCTAACTGATAGCTCTTTGGAAAGGTTGAGCCTTATAAACATTGGTAGCTCAGAAACATGATCCAATAATTGTGTAATGTGAATTGGTTGAACAGTAGCTATTGTCAGGTCTGATCATCAAAGGAAGGTGGGGTAGTCAGTGGTTCTACTAATAATCCTGGTCCTTGAGCCAGAAATACTCTCAGAACTATAACACCTATTATTTTCATAACATTTTAATTTTGACAAAGCGCTTTTACGTCTTTTTTTTTTTTTTGAGACCGGCCGTACAGTGCTCAGCCAGTGAGCGCTGTGAGCGCGTCGGTCATCCCTATATAGGATCCGAACCCGCGGCAGGAGCACTGCTGCGCTCCCAGTGCCGCACTCTCCCGAGTGCACCACGGGCTTGGCCCTACATCTTTTTTAAAAAAATTCAATCTTTATAACGAAGTTATGCAGTAGATACTGGGTTTCACTATGAGCAAATGCAGAGAATTTGACTTGACATGACAATGAGTGGTAGAGTTAGTGTTTTATCACCAAGACCAGTACTTTTACTCCCTGAACTCATGGCTGCCTCACAGAATCAAAGATGTCACAGCAGAAAGTTCTTCATCGGGGATTTGATTACCCAATATTATCAGCACTGTCCACACATGGGAGAGACTGTTGTGCAAGTGACCCCTCTTGTTGCAGGGTATTATTTCTGGTTTTCTTATCTAGGGAATATAAATTAACTTCATAATTTTCTCCTTGGGATAGTTCTACTTCATAATAGCAACTCCAATTACAAAGCCACCATCTTGAAAAAGGAAAAAACCAACAAACTTGCCTTTTCATTTTATATCAGAAAGAACTTGAGAATCAGTGACTCATACCAGCCTCAAAATGTTAGCAGTAGCTTCTGGGTCTCCCCAGCAGCCTCCCTTTTCTAGTGAAGGGCAGCTAATCTGTAGGCATAGTCTTTATCCCTTATCTATGATTCCTCCTCTCTCCATTGACAAGCTGCTGGGTGCAGCAAAGTCAGTTTCTCAAGTCATAAGAAATGTGAAGCAGAAAGGTAGAGAATTCTGCAGGGACCAGATCATTACATTCAACTTTATGGCTGATAGAAACCTCCTGCTTCCATGAGGCTGATCACATGAGGGATGATCAGTGAGGACAGCACCAGAAGAGCTGGAAGAATTCACTTTCATTTACTCCGCCAACTACTAGATGCCAGGAACTGGACATTCAAATATAAGAAGAGACCTTGAACCTCAAGAATCTTTTCCATAACCCAATAAACACAAAACAAGTAGAACCTTCTAGGAGAGGACAAGGATGGACCAACCATTTTGGCCTAGTTGGTTCAGGAAAGATACAATAGAAGTGACGTTTTAATTAGGCCTTGAGAGCTGAGTAAAGGCAAGGTAGTGGAAAAACATGTCAGTCGGTGAAAAACTTCAGACGTGCTTTTTTTTTTTTTAAATTTGACACCAATTTTAATCTAAATCACTTTTTGGTCAGATTGCTTTCCTTTCTTTTTTTTTTTTTTTCCTATTTTTTAAAGTTTATTTATTATTATTTTTTACATTCTAAGATACTGTTGCAGAGCAGTTGGTGGGGAGGGGTAGATGGAGGGTGATGGTTGAGGCCCGTGGCACCCCCCTCATTCCTGCAAGGGAGACCAGGGGGCTCCCAGTGGTGGCTTAGTCGGTCATTGCTGGGCTGGATGCAGATGTCAGTGGGATGTGACTGAAGCCCTTGGTCCCCCACTACCCCAGCTCGGGAGCCCAGGGTGTTTCCAGTGGCAGATTGGTGGTCATCGTTGGGCTGGTTGTGGGTGTCAGGGGGCATGGCCAAGGCTCTAGGCCCCCTGATGCCTCAGCTTGGGAGCACAGGGTGCTAGCAGCAGTGGCTTGGTGGCTGTCGCTGGACTGGTTGTGGGCAGATGTGCTACTTCTGTGTCCAATCCTCTAGGTGGACACAGGTAGCAAAAGGGCAGAGGCTGAAACTTTTCAGCCCAGGACAAGGAAAGATATGCTGGATATTTAGTAACAGATTCAAGACTTCTATTTCAACTTACAATAGTCAAGACTTGTAGTTTAATTATCAAATTCAACAGTAATTACTGAGTACCTTAAGTGGTAGAACTGGCCAGTAGTTTTTCTAGACTTAACAAAATTTATGATCAAAACACTGCAAATGTTAAGTGGTTTTATTTAACTCACAAATGCTTAAGGATTATATTCCTGACATATTGAGAAAAGATACTTAAACATTTCTCCACTACTTTCTAAATTCACTGCATACTTTCTAAATTTTGCAGTTAATGATGGTAATCACAGCACTTTCAGTAAACCGTCTCAACTTCCTGTAGCAATAAAAATTCTATAGCAGGCTTCAGGATATCAAATAGCAGTGACAGTTCTGAACTGCTAGGCTTAAGGTTAAAAAATTCTCTTCCAAAAAAAACAAAAATACAAAGGTTGAATATAGATATAGTTACAAAAGAAATGACATCTTGAGACATAACTCCCAGAGTTAAAGCTGATGTCACTTTTTTCCTCCAAAGACACCTTCTGAAAATGTAAATCGATCACACAGATGAAGTCTGAATAGTCCTAATTAACTCTTGACTGGGGGAAAATAAGAAGTTAAAATATCTGGACCACAAATTATTCTACCATCATTTGTTTACAGTACAACTCAGGACAAGTTATTTGGAAGTCTGAGAATTTACAAGTAATGTTAATGTTACAAACTCTCCACAGTAAGGTGCCACATTTTACTCTCCTGGGTCTTCTATAAAACTTTTAGCACAAAACTTTTAGTGCTCAAGAGGTACTCAGAAAATGTTTATTGAATAACCAAATAGTTAGTAAACCTTAAAGTCTGATTTTTTAAAAATAGCACATTGCCATAGACAAGTGTCATTCTTTTTATAGTTTTCAAAATTAAGACTTTTTTTTGCTTACTTGAAATCTATTTGTATTTATGATTACATCTAAACAACTGGGAAATGAAAGATGTGAAGAGCATTTTATAAATAAGAAAATTGCATATGTCTAATTTTTTAAAAATGAGATGGGTTGTTTTTACTTTAGAATATAATAATAAAGATACACTTGACCACCAATTAATAGAAAAGTACCCTTTTATTGAGAGGTAAGACAAGTGTATTTACAATATTCAATTGTTAGATCATATAATCTGACCTTGAGACTTCTTAAAGCAGCAGTACTCCAGAAATTACAATTTATAAGGGGAAAAGAAAAACATTCCAAATATGTTTCTGTTACAGAAAATACATTTGAACAACGACAGAAACACTTAAGGCTAAGTAGTATTAGAACTTTTTCTCCATCTCTATATAGAAATAATCAAAGTACACTTTGTCAAAGACAGAAGGCTGATTTTAGAAAGGAAGAAACAATGGGATGTATAGTGCTTTCTGTCAAAGACTAGTATATTTAAAAACAGAGCCTCATCAAGGGTTCTGAATAAGAAGTATATAATGCTGCCAAGCAGTCCCAAACTCACACTTGATATTAACTGTAGATTCATTTAAAACTGAAAACTCTTCTAGACTCTCAGTCTTACTAAGGACTTGGAGATTATCAAATCCTTTTCAGTCCAATAATGCTTTCTGAAATAAGACTGTTGAAAAAGGGATCTCTGCTACAGTGCAAAGAACATTTTGATAGAAATTCATGTCTACAAAGGAGTTAAATAATACAGAAGTTCCTTCCATTAACAGATATTGTTCCTGTTCTAAGAAGGTAGACTTATCTAGCTACTGTAAATAATATGCATCAGTCAAAAATATGTATAACAGAGACCTACAGGGCACCTTACGTAAGTCAATCCTCAAATTTTATATATTTGACACTCTCCAAGTGAGGATATTACTTTTTTGAAGAACATTAAACACAACACTAGTTCTTTTATTAATCCATGAACTATTGAGGTAGGAGTCTCCATTTGTCAATATTATCGCATTTTCACAGATTACATCATAAGTCAAATGCCAGTACCAAAAAAGACAGTAATCCACAAGACTGAACCTTTACACTATATACCAAGTCTTTCCTTCTTTAGACAAACAAGGTTGGGAGTTCTCTGTGCATCAAGAGATTTAATTAAAAACAACAAAGCTATAATATATTTTGTAGACATGCTTGTAAATAAAACCTGCAAATTTCAATTATGATTTTATGTATTAAAAAGCTTTGCAACTGTTAAAAAAAATAGTGCAATTATTAGTGGTAAAACAAATAGTACTGTGGCTGTTGAAATGTGTTCCTACATCTACCACAAAAGCTGCCACCTTGGAAAACTAAAGAAGAAACAACTGCTGTTTCCTACTGTCTGTCAATCGGCAACAGCAAAAAAAAAAAATTCCATTATTTTTTAGTGTCATGTTAAGAAAATATAGCCAGTTTAATTAATTACAGTAAAATAACTTTAGTATGTGAACTCAGGTATTTCTCCATTAACTCAAGATGAAGAGTGATCATATGAAGCATATGTCATACATGTTGATTTTTGTATGTTATTAAAAAGCTGAAGATAAGGGAAAACTCAGAGTAAATGAATAGCCCTTAAAAAATAGTCATAAGTTTAACCTTTTAACGTTACATGTCTTAAAGTAAACATTACCAAAAATTATTTTAATTGATAAAAAACAAAATAATAAACCATGCTAAAATTAAAAAAAGAAAAAAACCCCACATCATAATGTGGAAAAATCCACTTGTTTGCATCATTTAGTATCTTAAGTAAAAGACTATTCAATGAGACAAGCTGTGTAACAGACTAGTTCATGGTCAAGAATGCTTTTTGTTAAATGCTTACACATAATGAATGATACAGATACTTAGGTGGTCAAACTCTCAAGAAGAATGAGTATTTCCAGAGTGTGTTACTGACCAAAAAAGTGCTTAGTCAGCTATAATTTAGGAACTAAAAGCTAGTAAAGAACAACCTTTGTATATTCAAATAAAGAATATCTAGTTTAGGTTTTCATCTGGCTTTAAATTATTCAGATTCAGAAGAATCACATTTAAGTTTTATTTTAACCACATGTTTACAAAAAAAAAAAAAAAGCGATTCATACATCAAAACTGGGTTTTCGTTGGTTTTAATACATTAAAATGACATAATTCAATCCAACCCATGCATCACTTTCAGAGACATAATGCAACTAAAAATATTTTTGCCATTGCAGGGGACATTTCTAAAAAGTAAATGCCTATGAGTGCTCCTGAACCTACAAAAAAAAAAAAAAACCCTAAACAAAAACAAAATGGGCACCACAGTTCTCTAAGGATGGCTGTTTTTCACACATTGTAGAAAAACAATAAAAATAGCGTTCAAGAGTTTCAATATGCATTGTACATGGATTTCATCTCCCTTAGTTTGCTTGCTGACTTCTTAGATCATCTGATTAGCAGCCTGTTCTCATTGCTTCTTTGCTAATTGATGTTGGTACTCTGTAAACTGTACATCTTAAACTTCTGTAAAGAACATTATGAGCTATTTCATGTAATTTAATTTTGTGCTGAATATTCTTCAAAGGATTTTATAAATAATACAATATTTTAAATGAGTCTTCAAATTCACTTGTTGTTATACCATATTGTTGCTTTCTCCAACTTTATCTACGAACTGTAACGAGAAGAAAAACAGATAATTAAAGAAAGCCTATGTAGCATTATGAACCATTATATCAACATTTTAAATGCTGATTAAAAAACTCAACTTTACAAAAAGATTCGTGGAAATTTAAGGTATGATTGACAATGTTTAATCCAATACTACTCACCACCATCTTCTGACATGTAAACCCATATACATTTTTTTTTCTAAAAGTTTTTTTGCACGACATGTTATACATATGAATTTAAGGGTGCAACATGGAAAATGCAACACAATGAACAAAAAAAATTGCATAAAATGAAGCTAACACTGCTAGCTTAACAAAAAATAAAACAATTAAAAACTGAAATGTCAGCCATTCATGCATTAAAGAACCCCAATGAGATATTTCAACTGACCATTACTGTGGATCTCTTCTGGGCCTACGTAGTCTTTGAACAAACAGATTTAACTCCATTAAGTTCAATAATTAACAACAGCTATTGACTAAAAATACTTTAAATTGTGAATTCTGGACTTTAGACTGAAAGTGGCAATGAAATTAAAAATAGATTTAATGATGTAAGTATAAATTTATAGTCATTGAATATAAATTTTAACACACATAATGTAAGTGGTTATTTACTTTGGTTACTCCACCCCAAATAAGAAGTAGTTTGGCTTTCTTCAGCATTCCAGAAGGTGATATAAAGATTGAAACAAAGTCTAAAATTAGTAGAGACATTAAAAGTTAAAACCACTCAGTGGTTATACTATCAAATTTTAGCAATCATCTAACCATTTCTTTCATTTCACAATTCACATTTTTACTTTAGCATTTACTAAAATGAAGTAATAGTGATAGAAAACACAATCTATTATATTGGGTGTCCATTTATGCAAATACCACAAAATCCTCAAACTAAGGATATAAATAATGATTAATAACTCTATGAGCAGACGTTTCAGTAAATTCAAAAGCCATTCGAAGTATAAACAACATTGACTACTGTATGAGTTTGGAGTTTAATGCATGTGAAATCAGGATATACCCCTATAAGCCTAGGTTCCAATATTTTATGTTATCACAAATAGGTGACTGGCACACTCTTCATGGATTTATTAGATTTTTAAGGTAAATTTAAGTGGAGAGAAAGCACAATATTTTCTTTCCAAAGGTAACTGCAAATATCCAGGTTGTCTTAGTTATAAGGTTCTGACTCTAAAATTAACCTGGGGATGGAAATGGGATTAGGCTTATAGTGGTATTTATTTTTCTGTGGGTAAGCCATCCTTTAGCTCTTTGAGAATTCAATAAATGCTACAGACCTTCTCTCCTGAAAACATCTATAAAAATCTGTAAACAGCTTTAGGAAGTTGATGAACTCTCTTCACCTAAACAGAACTTGTAGTCTTTTAAATTTACCTTTAAAGCGAGTTTATCCTAGTTGTTCAGGATAGACTTGGAACTATGAAAATGATCCAAAGAAGGATATGTACCAGGGTTACTTCTGACATGGGTCAGTCCAACTCAGCTGAATTTCAAATTATCCCAATTCTTTTAGAATTTAAGGATTTCATTTAATTTTGAAACTTAAGGAGGTAGGCAAATAGTAAGTCACCTGGAGTTGTCTTGAAATTGACCAAGTTCCGTGAGGACAATGAAATGCCATTCTGCATTCATTCATTTTGTGAAAATGTTGAGTTTCCATCATATGCCAGGTATTATGCTGGGAACTGGCAGCAGAACAGTGACTAAAGTATAGTGTGTCTTTGCCCTCAAGGACTGTAAAGTTTCATGTGGGAGTCTTTTTCTTGACAATTAAAACAGAGGTAAATGCTATGACAGAGCTGTTCACAAGGTACTCTAGAAGCACATCCCAAGCCAGCCACAGGGAGTCAGGAAAGCTTTCTTAAAGGAGGCAATAACTAAGTTGAATCCTGAAAAGCCTTCTGAACCTCTACTAAGAGATGTTACAATCTTCAGGCTAGCAGTTTAGTACCAAATATTTGCTGAATGAATATTGAACGTTCACTTGGGGCTGGCCAGTTAGCTCACTTGGTTAGAGTGTGGTGCTGATAACACTCAGGTCAAGGGTTTGGATCCCCATATTGGCCAGCTGCCAAAAAAAAAAGTTTACTTATCAATTTTAAAAATGTTTTCTTTAACCTTTGTTTGTTATCTGATTTGATTCACTTTATTTTATCAAGGGAGAAACCAAGGTTCACTCTAGAGAAACAGATTTGACAAAATTGTTCAAACTGTGGACAGCGCTGGGAACAGAATCTTATCATCTGACTCCTAGTATAATGGTATTTTAACTGTCTTAATCCACTCCATTTGGTGATACAATCTGAGAAAAAAAATATTTGCAAGAAATAATGGTTTCATGTTTATATTACTGCTTCTAAAATTAGAGATTATATTGGGCCGAGCCCGTGGCGCACTCGGGAGAGTGCAGTGCTGGGAGCGCAGCAGCGCTCCCGCCGCGGGTTCGGATCCCATATAGGGATGGCCGGTGAGCTCACTGGCTGAGCGCAGTGCGGCCAGTCTTAAAAAGGACAAAAAAAAAAAAAATTAGAGATTATAAAAAAGATTATATAAAAGTTAATTTAAAAATGCCTTGAATTCTCAAAGAGAAAGGTAGCATAGCATATCACTCTGAGTAACATCAAAAAATAGAGAACAATATTAAAAACGGATATGGTAAAATTAAATTTCAGGTTTTATAGGTTTAGTAATGATCATTTTCTGATTTTCATGTTAACCATGATCTATGTGATATAACCATATCATAATAAAGTCATCAATTATTCAATCATGTATCAGTTACTCAATCATGTATCAATTACTCAAATTTCTAGAAGTAAAAAGCATCAAACAATATTTACTTTGATGATTTAAAAAATATACTGCTAAATACATGATTACTTACTGATCTAATTCCAGGTAAATTTAGGAGGGATCCAAGGATTGGCACTCTTCTAATAAAACCAACGACCACAGGAAAGAAGCCCCTGAGAGAGGGAAAAAGAGGTTCTTAAAATTTCCACACTTCCTTTTACCAAAATCAATTGCTAACCAAGTAAAAATAAAGAATCCTGTTAAAATTTTGAATGCTTTAGAGACTTCAAACTTAGATTTATGAATTATTATAAACATAATTTAAAATTTTGTGATTACTGGTAAAAATGTAAGAAGAGTGCAATGAGGCCTAGCTGTGATTAGATTATGCTCAGATTATGAGTTATCGCAACTCAACTGCTGAAGATTTCCTCAACTGTGGTGAGTTGTGTGAGATGAAATTGATCAAAACAAAGGAGCCATAGAGACTGTATGTGTGGTACCATGAAAATAATAATTCCTATCATTTACTGAATAAATACTAAGTGCCAACACTTAGTTAACATTGAGAGGCTACATGCCAGATGGAAATCCTCACATTATGTCTCATTATTGTGGCAGAATTACAGACCCACAAAAGTTATACAGCTTCTAACTAAGAATTAATTGTGGATCAGTTAAGCCACCTCTCTACAGGAAGAGAAAAAACGTTTACTTAAAAAATGTACAGAAAATAAACCTTCTCTAAGTCTTAAAATTAGGCATATAGGGATGGAAATATGACAATGTATAGAATTCAGGAATTAAGCAGTAAGATTCAATTATGAATCTACAGGAAGTAAAAATATATGAACTAAAAGAATTAAATAGAAAGCAAGATTTTTTAAATTAGAGAAACAGTTCTCATGTTGATGGTACATGTACATGTTTCAAAGACAATCAATTGTTTTCTAGTAGTACTAAATTCAGCAGGCGTGTTAGCTCAGTTGATTAGAGCACAGCCTTATAACAACAAGGTCACAGATTCAGATCCCTGTACTGGCCAGCCACCCAAAGGGGGAAAAAAAGGTGAAAAAAATATTAAAAAGCTAGCAAAAAATGAAAGAGGAAAAAAAAATTCAGAATGATTTTTTTGTTTTAAGTATTTTTTTAAATATACAAACATGTGATTTAAAATACTATTTATTTATGATTATAAATATCTAGAAAAAGTCCCTTGGCCCTATACCTCAAAGTAAGACTATTTCAGAACATAACAAAACCCAACAACAAAAACCAGGATTTGTACCAGAAATTTTTCTAAATCATGAAGCCAATGTATTATTCCAAGTTTATCAACGATGTTACAAATTCCCATTCTTTATTAATCTCAAAAATCAGCTTTGACTTTTACCCTTCATTACCAAAATTCCTGTATAATTAAGAAAGCCAATGATTTTCTCTTCAGTCCTTAAAGTACTGAAGTTTTCTGCAGCAAGATACACTTGCCATGATGAGCTGCTCTTCCTTACTCTCTCCTCCCTCAGCCACTATGGTCCTTACTCCTCGTTCTTCTCTGACCTCATCTCTCAGTGTCTTCCAGTATTCCCTTCTCTTCCTCCACCCACCAACCTAAAATGTCAAGAGTGGTCCAAAGATCCCAATCTTATCACTCCATACTCTGTATTGTATCAATAGCCTCTTTACTGGCTTCCCTGCCTTCAGTTTTTCTCTTTTCAGTACACATTTTACCCTGATATTGAAACAATCTTTTAAAAACACTTATCTGGCTCTATCCCTTCTGGATTAAAAGTCTTTGCAGGCCCCCCTCCCCCACACACTGCTCCCCAGGTTACAGAATAAAGTGTACTTTTCTCAACAAGTCATTCAGAGAAAGTTTGCATCCTGGCCCCGAAATTTCTTTTCAGTCTCCTCATCATTAATCTCCTTTCATTTATCCCATGCTCCTGTTCTATCAGACTATTCTTTTCAGAACAAGCTGTATACTTTCATGATCATGTCTGCCCCTTCTGTCCAGTTAACTGTCCTTGCCTTCCTCATTTATAGGATGAATACCCATTCTTTAAAGTCCAGTTTGTCAGTTAACATTCCTTACACCTCTCCCTGGATTTATTAATTCCTTCCCTAATTATGCTCCTATAATATTTTGCATATACATCTATAATGGCATTATGACTATATCCTACTAGTATCTTTACAGTCTATTTCCCACGTAAGAAATGAGATTCCCTAAAGTAGATTTGGCACTTAATTCATTTTTATGTCTCCTGTAGGTAATACAGTCCCTGGTATGTAGAAGACAAAACATATACATTTCTTGAATAAATAATTAAGACCAACCTACTTAAAGGTATTTTCTCACATTCATACTATTGTTTATTTACTTGTTAAATGGCATTTGCAAAATATTAACTAATCAAATCTCCTACAGTGTATTTGGTACAGAATTTTCTAATATGTATATGTACTAAACAAATTGACATCAATTGGCAGTAACTATGAAGTATCAGGTTCCACATACTAAAATGCTGGATTGATCTATCTTTCTATTTATATATCACCGACTGTTTAGTTGATGAAAATATCAAACATAAAGATAATGCCTTAAAATGCCAATAAAATTAATTTTATTGCATAAAAAATACTTTACAAGATAATTTATATCCTTACTTAGGCAATCAGTTACAGTTGATAAAAACACTTTTAGAGTTGATTAATCTAAAACCGTAATAAAAGATTCAATCTAAACAAAAACCCATTTAGGGAAACTATCATCTTCTTACACCAATGTAAATGTTTTTATAATAATTATCTGGCACACTAGTTTATTGAAAGAGGAAACAAAATGATTGCCTTACCTGAACAAGAGAAAAAACCCATAAATTTCGAAGATCATGCCTATCAAAGGCCAACCAATAAGGACTACAAATACACCACCCAGGAAAAATCCTGTAGCTTTCATTTTCTGTTTTTGGAAGAAGAATCGGAATGTTCTTTCTAAACCAATTACAAAAGCCAAACCAGCCACAAATAAGACCTAGAAGAGAAAGAAAATATAACATAGAAAAAGCAGTTAAACTTACTGGACAAATTTGAAAAGGAAGGTCAAAGCTAGATATAATAAAAAAGAAGCACATTTATCTGGCTTTTAAGTAGGCAACTAGCCAGAAAGAACTGCAATGCACACCAAGAAGCAGAACTAAGGAGTGGGTTAAGGATGTTAAAGTTGTAGCTGTAATCGACTGGTCTCATTCCTCTTCTATCTTGATTAAACGGAGAAAAAGGGAAACAGAAAAAGATTAGATGTTACCAAAGGGCATCTGCATTTAAAGTAGTTTTCCCAGTTTTAGCTGGATGGGAATGGCTTAGTCAAGCAAATGAGTCGGCAAGACATAAAGAGGGAAGCTGCCTATATGTCACTCAAAGGTATTCCTCCTGGTCCTGAAATATTCATCATGGGCTACTGGAGTTTCCACGGATGACAGAAATATGACATGGTCAAGATGACAGCAGAAGAAATAACGCAAAGCCAGGAAGAAGATTCTAATTTTATTAATTAAAGAATATCTGATGGCAGCAGAAAAGAAAAATACAACCATGCACTTTCAAATATACATACATATATATATATATATACAATATATATACAATATATATATATATTGTACATTTTCTGACTGTGGACAAAAAATGGTGATCTATTAAAGGCTTGCTTTTTCTTGTGTTTTATTTCCAAATACTTGCCCTCTCCTGTTAACTTTCTTTAGTGAAAAATATTTCATCACACAAACATATGTTATGCCTAAAAGTTAAGCTTCATATCCTGGGATAGCAATGCTGTTTATATTATTGTGAGTAAAACATCAATTTTGAAGAATTTTGTTATCCTTTATCTTTGCCTATTTCCGTTTAAAAGCCCAATGGTATATATACTTCAAAGATAGCTAATCATTATTCAGTGACTTTATTGTCTTCTTACAAGCATTATTATATATTTTTAGAACTCTTGTAAAATCTCCACACATGGAATATTACAGTACACATTCCAAATAAACAATATACACCTCTTTCTAGGCAAGTCAACTATTAATATAGAGACATTTTTAAAAAGTTTAAAGGTTTTTAAAAGTCTGTTTATTTTATGCAGTTGAGTCAAATGTGAAGTTTCAGATGTTTAAAGTCAAAACATTTTAACAAATTTACCAAGACATGAGACTATCAAGTCATCTGTTTTGAACTGCTGTTTAGGGGTAGCCTTCATTTAATCTATTCTAAATCACATAAACACTTAACAGGTAGTTATGGAACAAGTTTCAAAGAATACTGCTTTACCTAGTGTTAATATTATAGGTTTTTTTCTCTTTCATTCAAAAACAAAGAACCATTGATCAACTACTAGCTGCCAGGAACTGTTCTAGGTACTGAATATACGTTGGTGGACAAAGTATAAGCTTTGACGTCTAAGTTCACCCTGTATATAAAATTAATAATTTTACTGACTTTACTTTTCTAGGTCTTATGTTTTTATTTTGAAAAGTCTTAACTTTCTAAAGTGAGAAATGTACTCTCCTATAATGCTACAAAGCACAATCTACTAAGTCACCTCCTTGAGCACTCTACTTCTGTTTTTAGGAAATATAGCCATCAATCCTTATTTTATCTGCAAGCACTAACTGCATACAGATAATGAGACAGAGCAGAAGTCACCATATTTTTGGAAACACAATTTTAAATACACTATTAGTTATTCTTAATGTTACTTAACTTTTTGCCTCAGCTCCGGAAAGCTAAAATATAGGTCACAGCTACTTAAAAAAATCTTAAGTCATACAAAATGTTATGATGACTTGAAACTTTATATCATCTTTACCTTTTTCTACATCACTCACCTCCCTCAATTTTCTAATTACTACTGACTTTCATTCTAGACATCTTTTGCTCCCAAAGTTAGTCTAAAAGAATTCAGATACCTGTATATAAATACACCAGTTTAAGTGTATTCCACAGACACACATTCCTATGAAAATTTGAGGCTGATACTTTCATGCATGCTTAAATGCTTTAAAAGAATTTACTAAAATCTAAACAGTTTAGATGTTAACTGTTTAGACTGACAAAAGAACAAGCAAAATTCCATTAAATAACTATTTGGCAACTGAGGTTTAATCATTGGCAGCTGAGTTATTTGAATATGACCAATTTCCATCTTTTTGCAAAGTATCTGAATAATTATATAGAAATTTTGAGATGTTTTTTCATCAGAAAGGAAATTACATGGAAATACACCTACTAGGTATTGAAAATTTACCATGAATTAGGCATTATGAGGTTCTTCACATACCTTATACAACTTAATCTACCCAATACTACTGAAATGTAGGTATATTGCACCATTGTAGAGGTAGAGGAAACTGAAGGAGTTTAGAGTGTTAACTTAAGTTGCCCAAAGTCACCTTTCTGGTTAAGCATTCGAACCTAAATGTATCTGAATCCAAAGCCCATGTGCTTAATCATTAAGCCATACTTCTTCCCACAGGATTTTTTTCAGGTTAAATATGTTTGGTTAAATGAAACTCAAGGGCACTGGAGTATACTGAACTTCTGAGGGAAGGATCTTTAGGTGATTCAATTTTAATATTAGTTTGTTATCTAACAGCACTAAATAGATGCCAGTAGAACTATTTAAAAATTGACTGCAGGGCCGGCCCGGTGGCGCACTGGATAGTGTGCCGCTTGGGAAGCGCGGCGGTGCTCCCACCTGAGGGTTCGGATCCCACATACAGACCGGTTCCCGCTCACTGGCTGAGCGAGGCGCGGGAGCAACGCCGAGGGTTGCAATCCCGTTGCCGGTCCCGGTCCGGTACGGGGGCAACACTGAGGGTTGCGATCCGTTGCCGGACACGGAAAAAGACAAAAAAAAAAAAAAAAAAAAAAAAAAAAAATTGACTACAGTGAAAAAGGACAACAT
>NW_007728473.1:79723-94788 GCF_000696425.1 Galeopterus variegatus | reverse complement strand
AAATCACATAAACACTTAACAGGTAGTTATGGAACTAGAAAACTTCATTAGGTGTTAACCTTTTTTTTTTTTTTTTAAACAGAAAGCTTACAGGTTTTGTTCCTGATGGAAATAGAGAATGTAATAGAATTATATATGTGTAATAGTGAATTATTTCCCCCAAATTTAATAGCACATAATTCATTTGCAATTAAAATTTCCTTATTAATTTAGTTAAAATATGTACTTAAAAACTCACATTTCCAATAGCCAGTAGTGCTTTGTCAAAAAAGAGAATCATTCCAAAGAACAGGAAAAACACTCCAAATCCTGTTAATCCCATTCCAATTTCTGCAATATAAGTTATATGGTTAAGGGTACAGAAAAATTAAAGGCACATTAACATCCCTGTAAACTAAGAAAGAACATTTTTCAGTTTTTCTTTTGGTTGATATAAGGAAATAGGCCCCCAACACTGCAGGTCAACTTCATAATGACATTCATTAAGATCTTAACAAATTAAATTAACATCAGCAAATTACAATTTAAAATATGAATGTGAATTTCTAATCTTTGTATAGGAGATAACATTCACAGACATACCCATAACAGAAAAAGATAAATCAGGATTCTAAACTTTTGGTTATACACTTTTTCCTCCTCCCAAGAACCTCTCTAGCGCCAAATATAAATATATAGGTTTCCAATTTATCTCCTTTCATATTCTATGACTATTATTAACATGTACAATATCTGTAGTCCCTTCTTAAAATTAATTACTTCTTTAACCCATTAGAAATTTAGGTCAGCACAATATACTTCATTAAGTTATACACTGCTTCTCATAATGGCAAAAAGAAATGTTTTGGGAATTATGATAGTTGTCTTCTCAAAGTTAATTATCAGATGGTTAGGCATCACTTTTAACTTCTTCATGGCTTATTATAGATTTATTATCAACAAATTTAACTAAACTATGAATTAATGTAGTCTAGAGTCCTAAAATCACCCCTCCAAAGTTTCAAAGAATACTGCTTTACCTAGTGTTAATATTATAGGTTTTTTTCTCTTTCATTCAAAAACAAAGAACCATTGATCAACTACTAGCTGCCAGGAACTGTTCTAGGTACTGAATATACGTTGGTGGACAAAGTATAAGCTTTGACGTCTAAGTTCACCCTGTATATAAAATTAATAATTTTACTGACTTTACTTTTCTAGGTCTTATGTTTTTATTTTGAAAAGTCTTAACTTTCTAAAGTGAGAAATGTACTCTCCTATAATGCTACAAAGCACAATCTACTAAGTCACCTCCTTGAGCACTCTACTTCTGTTTTTAGGAAATATAGCCATCAATCCTTATTTTATCTGCAAGCACTAACTGCATACAGATAATGAGACAGAGCAGAAGTCACCATATTTTTGGAAACACAATTTTAAATACACTATTAGTTATTCTTAATGTTACTTAACTTTTTGCCTCAGCTCCGGAAAGCTAAAATATAGGTCACAGCTACTTAAAAAAATCTTAAGTCATACAAAATGTTATGATGACTTGAAACTTTATATCATCTTTACCTTTTTCTACATCACTCACCTCCCTCAATTTTCTAATTACTACTGACTTTCATTCTAGACATCTTTTGCTCCCAAAGTTAGTCTAAAAGAATTCAGATACCTGTATATAAATACACCAGTTTAAGTGTATTCCACAGACACACATTCCTATGAAAATTTGAGGCTGATACTTTCATGCATGCTTAAATGCTTTAAAAGAATTTACTAAAATCTAAACAGTTTAGATGTTAACTGTTTAGACTGACAAAAGAACAAGCAAAATTCCATTAAATAACTATTTGGCAACTGAGGTTTAATCATTGGCAGCTGAGTTATTTGAATATGACCAATTTCCATCTTTTTGCAAAGTATCTGAATAATTATATAGAAATTTTGAGATGTTTTTTCATCAGAAAGGAAATTACATGGAAATACACCTACTAGGTATTGAAAATTTACCATGAATTAGGCATTATGAGGTTCTTCACATACCTTATACAACTTAATCTACCCAATACTACTGAAATGTAGGTATATTGCACCATTGTAGAGGTAGAGGAAACTGAAGGAGTTTAGAGTGTTAACTTAAGTTGCCCAAAGTCACCTTTCTGGTTAAGCATTCGAACCTAAATGTATCTGAATCCAAAGCCCATGTGCTTAATCATTAAGCCATACTTCTTCCCACAGGATTTTTTTCAGGTTAAATATGTTTGGTTAAATGAAACTCAAGGGCACTGGAGTATACTGAACTTCTGAGGGAAGGATCTTTAGGTGATTCAATTTTAATATTAGTTTGTTATCTAACAGCACTAAATAGATGCCAGTAGAACTATTTAAAAATTGACTGCAGGGCCGGCCCGGTGGCGCACTGGATAGTGTGCCGCTTGGGAAGCGCGGTGGTGCTCCCACCTGAGGGTTCGGATCCCACATACAGACCGGTTCCCGCTCACTGGCTGAGCGAGGCATGGGAGCAACGCCAAGGGTTGCAATCCCGTTGCCGGTCCCGGTCCGGTACGGGGGCAACACTGAGGGTTGCGATCCGTTGCCGGACACGGAAAAAGACAAAAAAAAAAAAAAAATTGACTACAGTGAAAAAGGACAACATCTGAGTATGGTTTACCATTTGCAGTGGATTGAATGTCCCCCCAGACTCACCGAACCTTAACCCCCAAAGTAACTGTTGAGGGTGGGAAATCCTATTATGGTAATTGACAGGCAGAGCCTTGAAGAGGTGATTAGATTGTGAGGACCAGGCTCTAGTAACTGGATTAAGAAGTTGATTGTTTAATGGTGGTCACGGGCATGGTTCTGATGGCTTTAAAAGAAGAGCCAGTGAGAGGTTAGTCTCTCTCTCTCTCTCTCTCTCTCTCTCTCTCTCTCTCTCTCTGCTTCCACCCCCTGCCATGTGACACCCTGCTTTGCTGTGGAGAGTAGTAGAGAGAGTACCCACCACCAAGTCTCTCACCAGATGTGTTCCTTGGACTTTGGACTTCCCAGCCTCTAAAACTGTAGGCAATAAATAGTTTCTTTACAAATTATTCAGTTCCAAGTATTTTGTTATAAGCAACAGAAATGAACTAATACACTACTTAATGAAGTATTTATGCAAATATCTTGTAATTCCTTTAACCAAATGTGAGGTAAAAAGTAGCAATGGTCCCATGTTTCATATGGGCAATTAAGGATCCAGAGAAATTAATTACCTTTGATCATAGAATCAGCGAAAGTGTGTGGGGGTAACTGGGGGGTAAGGTTGGATTATGGTGGTGGTGTGGAATCAGGCTAGAATATAAATCCAGTCTTCCACAGCCTATGGCCCTACAACCACAGCTTGGAACCAAAACATTCCTACTCCTTTATCTAGTATTGTCCAGCAGAAAACAGTTGCCTGTAACTTCTTGGCCAAAACTAGCACTGGCATGATGCTGCCAAGTCTCCCCTGATCTAAATGGGTCAAAAGACTCAAACTGTCATTGTGCCCTTTTCTCATCTCCAGAATTCCCTTCCTTCCTATCCTTATGCATTCAGAAGTCCTCTGACCATCAAAAGCCCTACCTAGAACTGCCTTCTTCCCACCAGAATCATACCCAGTAAAATAAATTAATCTTCTTTTTGTGTAGTATCAAACCTTCGTTCCTCCTGCCTATAAGTTTTTTTTTTTAAAAAGAACAATCTGATAAAATTAATTTGTCTAACATAAAAAGCTTATTGTGGAAATTTTATAGCAAAAGAAATGCAAAATCCAATAGCCAACACTGTTAGCATTTTTGTATTTTGTCCACAGTGTATAAAAAGCAGCATTGTCTTTCTTACTATGCTCTTCAAAATACAGAAGTCATTATGAAAAAAAGAATTCAGCTGAATAGCAACTGGATTGCTGTTATACTCAATTGAATATCATGGTAGAATTTTAAGAAATGCAACAAAATGAAATGAAGACAGAGGCTACATGGGAACTGCCTCTTTCTCATCCCTCTGAATAAATGTGTGTGTGTGCTGTTTTAAAATCCCTTAAAATAATCATGAATTGCTATTTATTCTACTCTGATCAGTGCTTGGTCACCCTCTCCCAGAATCAAAATCCCAGAATAATACTGGCAAATCACTTGAACCATGGCCAATCCCTGCAGCTACACACAAATTTGAAATCCGAAAAGCTTTTGGTTCACCAATAATTTTATGTTTCAATTCACCATGTTCCTATTCTGCTCATAGTCCAACCCCACACCCTTGTTCTGGCTTTTAGAAGGATGTAAATCAGGTACTCATCCCTATAACAAGCCTTCAATAGAAGAGAATCTCTATGCACAGGATAAAAAATTCACATTTTTATATATTTAATATCACAAACAGATTCTTTTAAGATCTCAAATGAAGTTCATAACAAGTCTTCTTAGATGCTGGTAGGGTACAATGAGAAAAACAAGGGTTTCTGAGCTAGTAGACCTGGGATGAAGACTTGTTTCTGTCACTTTTCTTATGACCGTGCATTGAGTTTCTTTTGTATCTCAATTTATAACAGGGGTATGCTCCTCTCTGCCTTACAGGGCTCTAACTCATATAATAATTAGACATAATGATTTATATGAAAGCACACAGTGAATTGAAAGTAAGTTTATATAATTGCCACTAATTATTATTGCAGTAGACCCTCCCACCCCCCAAATAAAAAGACTACACTTATACAGGTATTTTATTTTCTCTGATCAGACAGGTAAGGCCAATGGACAAAAATGGGCAACATTCCTGGGCCACGGGAAAAGAGCCTAACTAGGGTGGCAGTGTGTGTAGAAGACCTTAGATGCTCTGCTAAAATCAAGTGTGCCATGACTTGAATCTAAACGTTAAGACTCCACTTTAAAATAGGACATTTTAAATGAAATTCTATTTTCACTTCAATACACTATTTAACTCTTAAACTCTTGAAAATCTGAGTAAGTTAACTGGGTAAGAAACTAAAGGCATGGAAGATAAAGTGAGACAAAAAGACTATCACGACCTTCAAAATATAAGCAAGCACAGAGCTTGGGTACGTATATAAATACAAAAATTACTAAAACTGACAAGGAAGGGTAGAAAAGTGCAAATGTTCTGTTGAAAGAAAAGGAAACAGATAGCAATGCTAACCTGAGATGAGATAGGCCTGGAGAACTCTGTGGCAGGCAGAAAGCGATGCTAAAATAGTAAGCCACAAAGCACAATATGCAAAACAAACGAAAGAAATCCTTTCACTGAGCACAAAGTGGCTTTTTACTACTGCTGAAACTTTAGCGGGTGGAAAAGTGAAGTCGTTCTTAAGGGATTTTTGGAAGGTTGCTTCCAGTGATCGCAAAAGGAGAATATTAAAAACACTTAAGTATAAGCACATTCTCAAAAAGAGCCTGCAGTAGGTGACATTTCGACTCCGAGAGTGGGCCGCGAGCACCGCGCATCAAACTTCCTCTTGTGGCGGTCCCCGGAACAAAGCGCCCATCTCACAGGGCACGGAGAGAGCAGAGCGACCCCGGCGCGAGACTGACGCCCGGCTAGAGCTCCCCCTCCCCAGCTCGGGCGTCCCACCCAGCCCCACTGACTCTCCTCCCAGGACAGATCCGCCACTGCAAGTCTAGCCCCCGTGCCCTCCAGGCAGCCCTCGCCCAGTCTCGCAGGCCGCCGCCCCTAATACGGAGCTTCATTCATTGACCCGGGCGGAGGGGGCGGGCGGGCGACACCCAGCCCCAGCGCGGGGTGTGCAGGGCTCGAGACGGGGACCCTGGGGCAGGCGCTTACTCTGGGTATCCGTTAAGGAGATCATGGCTGCAGCGGTGAGGGCAGCGGCAGCAGCACCTGGAAACGCCCAGGGTGGGAAACTGAGTCGGGCAAAATGAAGCCGGGAAGCAGCCCAGGCGAGAGCCGCCACGTCTTCCGGAAACACGCAGCCACCCCTACCCTATCTTCAAGACCTCTGCCCATTGGCTAAACCCACTCTCAATCTCAACCAATAACCCGTGGCCTTGTTCGGTGATGCACGGTGGCCACACCTCTTGACCAATTAGAGAAGGCTGTTACTTGCGATTGGTTGAACGGACCGACCCGGAAGGGTGGGTGCTCCCGGCTGGATGGCGGGAACGTATTATTGGGGAGCGGCTGACAGGTGCGTAGCGGTCCGGAGCCTGGGCGCTTTGAGGTCGGAGACGGCTCCTTTAACCCCTTGGGAAGAGTTCCTGGGTAACTCCTGTTACAGCTTTGAGGGGCCAAGGGCGTGCGCTCCTTTAATGTTTCCCTTTCCCGCCTGAGGGCGAGGCCGGTCTATCGCGGATCACTTCCTTCCACCGACACTTCGGCGGGGGAGAAACGAGGGCGTCAACTCCCGCCTTGCCCTCTGAGAAGTCCGGCCTTTAGGGCACGCTCGCCTTCCAGCCAGTCTCTTTTTCTCTCTCCAGCCTTTTTCATGCAGGAAGCTTGGCCACCAAAGCCTGTTTATTAGCAGCCACCGTTTATTTGTAAGTTAAACTGGGGATGCTTCCTCCACGTCCTGTTTCACAGTAGCAAAAGGGAGGGTATTGAATGACTGTAACCTCTAAATGCAGGTGGCGGGGAGAGGAGGGATGTGTTTGATTTAACCAGTGGTACCTCGGTGGCATTTCCTCCAACATCGATAATTGGCTGACACACCGTAAGTTAACCTCTAAATGCAGGTGGCGGGGAGAGGAGGGATGTGTTTGATTTAACCAGTGGTACCTCAGTGGCATTTCCTCCAACATCGATAATTGGCTGACACACCGTAAGTTTTTTCTGTGGATAGTGGTGGCTTCAGAATTCTAGGTACGAAGGGTCGAAGGTCAGTCTGAGTAAGGGTAGGGGTGCTGAAGCTACCTTTGGAGAGCATTCTTAGTTTTAGAAAGTGTTGATTGTCCATATTAGAGAACTGGGGGAGGTATTCATAAAATTAGGGGGAATTTAAATTTTCTACTCTGAAGCCTCATCTTCTACTTGCTCATAAGTGGAAATATTAGTCATTCATAAGTACTTAGAGTTCCTTAATACAAGCCAGGTTCTTCCCCACTCTAAACTTTCCATGTTCTCTCCTTCTGATGTCTGTCTGTGGAATACCCATTTTTCTTTTACGGTTGAGCTTAAATTGCAACTCTTTAAAGCAAGTGTTCAATAAAATCGTAAGTGATTAATTTCATTATTTATGTTGACGTATTTTGCTTAGTCTGCGACTTTTGAATCTATTCAAACTGTTATTTATATATAATATAGTTTCTATCATCCCAGATTTACAGGTAGAGAAAGAGGCTTAGAGGAAAAGGATATGTAACTTTGCCAAAGTCAGACAGTAATTTATTGCTAGATCTCTTTAATCTTTGCTCTTTTTTGCTATGTCACTTTATATTTGGTGGATGTTTGGTAAGTGTTATTGACTTTGTACATGTCAGATAAATGTTATGTGACTTTGGACACTTCTCTGAAATCTGGAAAATTTTTCATAAAAATCAGTGTGGGAAGAACCATGTAGTTCTTATTTGAATGGTCATTGCAATATGCAGTTTACTTTCTAACATTTTTGTGCTTAGTAGTGACAGATTATCATTGATTGAACATTGTCAGTAGTACTGCTTAAAAAATTTTAAACCATGATTGTTCTTTCGTTTTTAGAAAGAAATTTGGATCTCCAGTTCAACTTTAGAGAATGGCGTCCATTTCAGGTTAGTGGAAATGATTACATTCTGTAGTTCATTCTGTTCTATTTCTAGTTGTCTGATCTTTGAAAAAAATGTTTGTTTTTAAAATTCTCATTATAGAAATGATGGGGTTTTTTAGCTTTTTTATTATGGTAAAATATACATAACAAAACTTACTCTTTTGACTGTTATTAAGTGAACAATTCATTGGCATTAATGCATTGACATTGTTGTGCAGTTATCACCACTATCCATCTCCAGAACTTTCTAATCATCCGAAACCAGAACTGTGTACTCATTAATCTGTAACTTCTATTGTCCCCTTTCGCCAAAGCCCTGATAGCCACTATTCTACTTTCTGTCTTTGTGAATTTGACATTTTAGTTACCTCATATAAGTGCAATCATATAATATTTATCCTTTTGTGTCTGGCTTATTTCACATAGTGTAATGTCTTCAGAGTTCATCCATTTTTTAACATACATCAGAATTTTATTCCTTTTTAAGGCTGATAATATTCTGTTGTATGTAGATACTACATTTTGTTTATCCATTCATCTGTTGATATACATTTGTGTTTTTCACCTTTTGGCTATTGTGAAAAAGTCATTACTGTTTTCTTTTAAAATAGACTTTTGCACAACATAATGCTGCTATGAACACTGGTGTATAAATGTCTGTTTGAATCCCTACTTTCAAATCTTTTGGGTATATATAGTCATGTGCTGTGTAACAACATTTCAGTCAATGATGGACCACATATATGAAAGTGATCACATAAGATTATAATAGAGCTGAAAAATTCCTATCTCCTCTTGAGGTTGTAGCCATTGTAATATCGTGGCACAACACATCACTTGTGTTTGTGGTGATGCTGGTGTAAACAAACCTACTACAAAATATATTGAGGAGGAGTGCCTAGCTTACACACAGGGTGACCCTCTGAAAGGTAGCTCAGGCCTTTGAGATAGAAAGCCAAGCATTTGACACATGAGGTCTAACCCCAAGTGAAAGGATTGTTGTCCACTTATAATTCTTGCATTTTTAAATAATTCTCACCCATCCCCATAGCAAAATAATAGTTAATAACAGTTAGCTAACACTCACTAGTGCTTGCAGAATGCCAGGCACAATCCCTGCCTGTAATTGAATTTTAATAACTTTGTGGGGTGGTATTATTCTAACCATTTAACAGATGAGGGAAGTGAGGCACAGAGAGACTTGGTAACACAATTAGAGGGCCCACGCTCATGCAACTCGTGGCCAGTGTAGATAACAGGAAAAGTCATTACTGTTTTCTTTCATAATACACTTTCTCACAAAAACAAAATCACCTAGTGACACATTTTTCAGAATGCATCCTTGTTGTTAAGGGATGCATGATGTACTGAGAAGTGGAATTGCTGTATCATATGGTAATTCTATGTTTAATTATTTGAGCAACTGCCATACTGTTTTCCATAGTGGCTGTACCAGGTTACATTGCCACCAGCAATGCACAAGGGTTCTATGGAATGTTTTTGACAGAATTCTAGGAACCTAAGAAAGAGAAGAAAATATAAATCACTTCTAATTCTGCTACTCAGATTAATACCATTAACATTTCAGTGTATTATTTTTCAATCATTTTTAACATTTTGTACATAGTGTGTAACATTTTACACATACTGTTTTGTAACGTGATTTTTTAAAAACATAATGTAAATATAGAATATAGAATATTGTTAAATTAATTCTATTTTGTAATTATTCTGTTTTTAATACCTGCACTGTTTTATTGTTTTGAAGTGGCATTTATTTGCATAATCTTTAGTGTTTACTTTTAGACTGGCTCCCATGCATCAGCTGTAAGCTTCGGAACACTGGAGTGTAACCCCCCTCAATTCAGTGTGCTCTTGAGATGAAGTAGCAGTAATAAGCCCTGTGCACTTGCAGTCCCTCTCCATTATGGACTGGTGAAATCATTCACGTGACTTTTCAATCTCACCTCCTGTAGTAAAATCTTGTCTTGTACAGGCCAGCATTAGAGATGGTATAATTTTGAACAACAATGTTAAAATTCCCTGATTTATTGCAACTAGCTGTACTTTCTTATATTCTTAGTCCATCAGAATTTTGTCTAAGATATGATGATATTGATTTTGTAGCTTGGGTTGACATTAACATCTGATCAGGTAGAATTTGATCAGGGATGCCGAAGCACTGTGACTGATATAAGGGGTTTACTAAACCCCTTGTGTGATTATGGGAAGTGGTTAAGCTCTCTACATATGTTGTCTATGCACCTGGCACTGGGCCTGAAGTTGACAGAGCCAGCAGGTGGGAAGAGAAAGTGGATATGAAGTATGGAAAACAAAGACAAACTGCTACCTGTGGAGAGGAACTTCTGTTTCTCACCAGAACCTGTGTTCGTTTCTCATTGCCTCAAAGCCTCCAATTTTGGTGATGCAGGAGACCTGTCAAGAAGCTGGTGTACTTCACCGTGGAGTTGCACACAATCTGGCTGAGGGTTCAGAGAAGCTGAAAGAGGAGAATTGACAGGCTTTGGAGGAGCTGCAGGCCCTGCTGTTTCCCCAAGGTTATCTAGTAGCAGCTGGAGTATGGGCCCATCTGTTTACCCACACCAGTACCAACGAGGTCACTAACCCTGACTTTACACTGACCTTCTTAAATATGGAATATATGGCTGCTGCTTCACTTCTACCTTCTAAATCTCTGGCAGAGTTTCTCCTGTGCAACCCTAACCTAGAACTGTGCAGGGAAGGGAGTTCTAAGAAGCGTAGTTCTAGCCTAGCAGAGTGATCATAATAGAAAACCACCAGGCTGCACCCCTTGTCTACTTGGCACCCATATGCTTCTCTTTTAATCATATTTAATTTCTAAATAAAGGCAATAGCAAATCATGCTTCTGCCTAAAGTGATATAACTATCCCTCCTACAACCAAGTACAGATTGACCATCTCCCCAAAAGAGGGTACAGATTCTCTTCACTCATCTTTGGGTGATGCTCATTCATTCCTCTTTGCTGAATCATATACTCCTTGATAATCCTGTAATTTATATCCCGACATATGAGGTTAGCTACTATAAACATATTTTATGTTACATGTTGATGGAATAGGAGAGGGACCAAACAAAAAGAAAAACCCAAACTTGGTTTATATACAAATATCAAAATAGGTAAGAAAGGCTTATAGGTAGTACAATTCTTGTTTCTCACCTGGTCATGTCATAGCTGGTATTTTATAACTACCTTCTTTACCCATTTCATATCCTTTGCCTTCACCTGGTCGTGGGTCTTTGACTGGTGAGGATTTGTCTTAGCAGTTGCTTGTATTGGTTGTTGTAGGTTTCCATCACTTTAATCATAGGACATAGGACTACTAAGAGGCTCCCTAGAGGAACCCTTACATTCCAGATATTCTCCTCCTTACCTCTATAGTGTGGTAGCCACCCAATTTCCTCATAATAGTCAGGATCACTTACCTCAGCCAATATAATGACTTCCTTCTTTGCCTGATTTACTATCGTGAGGAACCCAAAGTAGCCAACTGGCAGTCAAATTCCAGTTTAATGGAACCATTGCATTTTCTCCTGGTAGAAGCATTTCTTTCTTGATAAATCAGACCTTTAGACCAGCAGAGTCCAAAGTTTCAGGGATGGGAAGCAAAAAGTTCATTAGTGGATCACTAGGGGTAATAATAAGAGGAGCCACTACCATTTCCACCCCTGATTCCCATGAATCGTGGCTATGGGAGAGTATTCGCTGATGTATAACATATCATATCTTGGAGGATACTACTCCAGCCTTTAAGGTGTTGCCACCCACCTGGCACCATAATTGTCTTCAAGATGCCCCTTCAGTATTCTCTCAGGCCAGCTGTTTCAGGGTTTTGGAGAGCATAGTTAGACCAGTGAATTCCTTGAGCATGAGCCTCCTGCTTTACTTCATTTGCTATAAAATGAACTCTTCAGTCCTGAGCAATTTGGTGGGGAATATGATGACAATCAGTAGGCATTCTGTTAATTTATGGATGATGGATTTGGCAGAAGCATTGTAGGCAGGGAAGGCAAATCTATATTTACAGCAAGTGTCTGTATCAGTGAGAACAAAGTGCTGCCTCTTTCATCATAGAAGGTTCCTGTATAATTAGTTTGCCACTAAGCATCTTGCTGTCCCCCTAGGGATGGTGCCACAATGGGGACTCAGGGTTGGTATGAGTTGACAAAGTGCTGCCTCTTTCATCATAGAAGGTTCCTGTATAATTAGTTTGCCACTAAGCATCTGGCTGTCCCCCTAGGGATGGTGCCACAATGGGGACTCAGGGTTGGTATGAGTTATTTGCAAGTTGGGCACTCAGCTGTGTGTATAGCTAGATTGATCTTACTGAGTGGCAGTCTGTGTTGCTGCAACATGGACTCTTTGTTCTTGACCTCATTGTGCAAGGACAGGCGTGACTAGGAATGAGTCTGACTGATGTCCAGGTGACCTTGTCCACCTGACTAAGATCTTCCTCTGTGGAGGTTATTTTTAGTGAGCATTCACATGGGACACAGCATCTTCACACTCTGCCCATTCAGAGTGATCTACACATAATACCTCTTCGGCAGACCTGTTACAACTAATTTTCCAATTTTCTTTCTTCCAGGTTTCTAACCATCCTGCCAATCCATTAGCCACTGCCTATGACTTAATATGGATCTGTACCTCTGCAAAATGAATAACCATGTGCACTGCATGAAGTTCTGCCAAGTGGGAGAATTTTTCTTCCCATTGTTCTTCAGGCCATTCTGGAGAGCAGTGTAGAGCTTTAGTTATTCACTTTCAGGGAGTGCCAATATATATCATGCAGAATCTTCTGTAAATTATATGTTTAACTGTGTACTAGGTACTGTGTCAAGAACTTGCAATATGTTATCTCAACTTAATTTTTTACGACAATAACATGTAAGTTAGATATTTTCCACATTTTACAGATGGGGGAATTGAAATGCAGGTAAGTATCTTGTCCAAGAGCACTCAGCACGTAAGAGGAGGACCTGAGATTTAACTCAGGTCTGTGTGACTCCAAAACATATGCTCTTAACCACTCTGCTTTACTAATAGTTCATCAGTAATTTAGATGGGGAGGAACATTCAAAAATCAATAGGGACACCTAAAATTGTAATTAATTCTCTGTAGTCATTGTATCTTTCCCCCTCTTCATAGCTCTAACCGAGGAACTGGATTCTGTAACTAATGAGCTACATGCAGTAGATATTCAAATTCAAGAACTTATGGAAAAGCAACAAGAGCTTATTCAGAAAAAAACAGTCCTAACAAAAAAAATAAAGCAATGTTTAGAGGATTCTGATGCTGAGGCAAGCAATGAATGTGATTCTTCACCTGCTGCTTGGAATAAAGAAGGTTTGCTCTCTCTCTCTTTTTTTTTTTTTTTCTCCTTTGCTGGTTTTGCTTCTCATTTTTTAAAACTAGAATGAAATCATTCTGCGTGGGTCAATGCTTTCCAGTAGGCTTAGAGGTGAAATTGGCCATTCCTTCAGTGGCATGGGAAAATTATAGGTAGACTATTCCTCACTGATGTTCTGTAGACTTTTTAAATTAAGCTTTTATTATTCATATTTTATTTTTTCCAAATATGGTCCTAGCAACATTGGTCGATGCTTGAAAAATAAGGTATTTATTTTAGCTAAATTTTCTAAGTTTTAACTAAAAAAGCATTAAGAAAATTATTTGAACTCCTTGCCAAAGTCTAGTTCATTTTCTTGCCCTAGTGAACAAACCTTTTTTGATTCAAGATCTTGCCAAGCATCATGTTTATGATTAATTGTAATAGAATGCTGTAACTGTAGAAGGAATTGCAGTGCTTTTATGGATATTGTTTTCTAGGGATTCACTTCTAAATAGGATATTTATACCAAAAATTCCAAATAATTTTTGTTTATGATATTTGAGTTTTTTACGATGCTGTGAATTCCCTGATCAACATTCATACTGTTTTTCAAATAACTGATTGAGCACCTTACTTTTTTGTGTGAGTAAATTCTCAACTGACAAATGTTTATGTATTTTTTCTGATGTACTATTTCTTATAATGTATCATTTTTGCTTTGCTTAGCTTAGTGAGTTAAACTAATCTCAAAATTATTATAAAAGTTTGGGGCCGGCCCGGTGGCGCACTGCTACAGTGCGCCGCTTGGGAAGCGCGGCGGCGCTCCCGACGAGGGTTCGGATCCCACATGCAGACCGGCCGCTCACCGGCTGAGCGAGGGGCGGGGGCAACACCGAGGGTTGCGATCCCGTTGCCGGTCCCGGTCCGGTATGGGCGCGACACTGAGGGTTGCGATCCGTTGCCGGTCACGAAAAAAGACAAAAAGACAAAAAACAAATTATTATAAAAGTTTAATGGCCCATAAGTATTAAAAGTCTTACATACATTTATCTGATTCTTATCTATTATAAAAGCAGCAATTCAAGTTTGTGTCTCATTTATAATCCTAGTAATCCTAATATATTTAACTTATTTTTCTCTTTTTAGATTTTCCATGGTCTAGTAAAGTTAAAGATGTTCTGCAAAATGTCTTTAAACTGCAGAAGTTTAGACCTCTTCAGCTTGAAACTATTAATGTATCAATGGCTGGAAAGGAGGTATTTCTTGTTATGCCTACAGGAGGTGGAAAGAGCTTATGCTACCAGTTACCAGCATTATGTTCTGATGGTATGTATTAATAAAGATTAATTTTAAGTTGAAAAGTGATTTCTGTTAATATAGTTTTAATTCTTTAAAAAAATAATTTCTAACTATACATACATAAAAATCAGGTGGATTTTTGTTTTATTTATCTCTACATTAATAGATGCTTAAAAGTTTCACTTAAAGGGGGAACGTTAAAGACTTCTGAGAGTAATCCTTTTATCTGGTTCCTGAGACATAATTTAAAAACATGTTGGAGGAGAGAAAGCACTAGAAAAATAATTACTAGACCTGAATTCCAGTCCCAGATCTTTATTGTATGTCTGCTGTGGTGCTAGGTACTAGAGATATAGTAGTGAGCAAAATGAGTGTGGTTTCACAGAATTCAGTGTAGAGTAGTGTTTTCTCAAACTTTAATATGCATAGCAATTGCCTGGTGATCTAATCTATATGCAGATTCTGATTTAATCTGAGACCCAAGATCTTGCATTTCTAACAAGCTCCCAGGTGGAACTGATGCTGCTATTTGGGGGAGAAGCTAGGGAATGGAGCAGGAAACTTTTTCTTTTTTTTTTTTGTCTTTTTCCGTGTCCGGCAACGGATCGCAACCCTCAGTGTTGCCCCCGTACCGGACAACGGATCGCAACCCTCAGTGTTGCCCCCGTA
>NW_007728473.1:69420-78630 GCF_000696425.1 Galeopterus variegatus | reverse complement strand
TTTTTTTTTTTTTTTTTTTTTTTTTTTTGGTGAGGGCAGAGCCCTCATGACTTATTCACTTCCCAAAAGGCCTCACCTCTTAGTACAATCACATTGGATATTAGATTCCAACATGAATTTGGGTGGGACACCAACACTTATGCTATAGCAGGTCTAGGGTTTTTGCAAAGATGAGAGAGACTTGACTGTGCTTAAATGCAATAAGTAGATGCCAGTAATGAAGGAGGTGAAAATACAGGAGAGAATAATTGAGAGGGCTAAGTCCCCGACAAGGTGGGTTTAAGTGTGTTTTTTAAACGTGTCTGCCCTCTGCCTGAGTTTATAAGGAACACACTGCAGAAATGTAGTGCGATATCATTTTAACAGTGTAGAATAGCTGTTGTAGTTGTGAACAATTTCAATTATAGGAGAAAGGGGGTATATTACTACAACTTAAGCCAGTCAATAAACTGTTCACTAACTTCTATTCAGAATAAATCTGGTGCAGAAAATGGAAGAATCATCCTGCAACTATCATTCTTAACTATATAGGTTGCTGTGTTTTCTCTGGAAAGCTTTGGAGTAATTTTTTCCTAATGTAACTGTTAAGTATTTAAACTGATTTATATATTATTTTACTGAGATAATCAATACTGGTTGTTAAAAATGATGGCAAATTAGACATTCAAAATGTTAAAGTCTGTCTTTATAGGACTGAATAAGGGTAGAGATTTCTGTTTAGTACTATATTTACTAGTTTGGATTATATTTACCTTGTACAGTCATTTATTTGTCTCCCCTTTAATGAGGGTAAGAAATAGGTAATATAGGGCTAAAGCTGTATTGAATATTTGTCTGAACTGATGGGTGGTGCCCTCAAGTTACTGTAAAGGTGAATGGTCATAACTCATTCTGGTGGTGGTGTAAAGTTTAAGGTTTTTTTTTTTTTTTTTTCCTTCTCTCTTTTAGGTTTTACACTTGTGATTTGTCCATTGGTCTCTCTTATGGAAGACCAATTAATGGTTTTAAAACAATTAGGAATTTCAGCTACCACGTTAAATGCTTCTAGTTCAAAGGTATGCTTCTGTGTCTTTTTTAATTTTTATTTTTTAAAATTTAAATTCTACACTGAAGTAGGAACCTTAGCTGCAGTTGAGTTGCTTATGAAATTTTAAACTGTTAACTATTTATATCAGCAGTTGCAAACTACTGCTCATGGGCCAGTTCTGATCTACTGCCTATTTTTGTATATCCCATGAGCTAAGAATGGTTTTTATATTTTTAAATGGTTAAAAAAAACCCCAAGAGTATTTTGTGAAGTGTGAAAATTATATAAAATTCAGATGTCAGTGTCTGTGAGTAAAGTTGTATTGGAAACAACCATGCTCATTCATTTATGCATTGTCTATGGCAGCTTTCACACTGTAACAGCAGAGTTGAGTAGTTGTGATAGAGACCATATGACCCACGAAACCTAATATTTACTGTGTGTCACTTTACAGGAAATGTTTGCTGACCTGCTTTTTATTATCCATCTTAAAATAATAAAAAATAATTTCTAATTATGCAATTTAATTAAATACAAAAAATAAATTACTAAGAAGATACTCTGTACCTGTGGAATTTTTTCTGTTTGAGAATGGACTGTCTTACCTTCATCTGTAGAATAAAGCATTTCCCAGCTATTCCTTTCTTAAAAGCATATTATTGAAATCTTCAAAAGTATAGAGAATAATATAAAAAGTAGAGAGAATAATATAAAAACTGCCATGTACCAATTAACACCTGCAACAGTTATCAACAGATGGCCAATTTTTTTTCGTCTGTATATCCCCAGTTTTCCATCTTCCCTCCCCCTTGCTTTATTTATTTGAATTAAATCCCAGATGTTATATTTTAGTTAGAAATTCTTCAGTATGTATCTCTAACTTTAAAAAAAAGTGCATTGACATCATCACATTTAAAAAATTTAGTATCGGGCCAGCCCGGTGGCGCACTGGAGAGTGCGCCGCTTGGGAGTGCGGAGGCGCTCCCGCTGAGGGTTCGGATCCCATGTGGAGACCGGTTCCCGCTCACTGGCTGAGCGCGGTGCGGGTGTGACACCGAGGGTTGCGATCCCGTTGCCGGTCCCCAGTACAGGCGCAACACCAAGGGTTGCGATCCCATTACCGGTCAGTAAAAAAAGACAAAAAGGAAAAAAAAAAGCTAAAAAATTTAGTATCAATTCCTTAATCATCAAATAAATGTATTCAGATTTCTCTCTCATTACTTTTTATGTTTTTGTTGGAGAGAGAAAAAAAGAACATGTATCTTAGAGTGTCTCTAGGAGTTAACAAACTGCTTCTTTGCTGGGACAATGAAAGCAGTCTCTTTCTATACCATTCACCATTGTTTTTTAATACTTTTTTGGTCTTAATTAGGTTAGAAGGAAAAAAATGACATAATAATGTATAAAATAGTATCAGAATACTAAGAGCCTACTGTTATCTAAGATTTATTTTTATTATATATAAATACATATTTTATTAGAAAATTTTTTTTTTTTTTTTTTTTTTTTTTGGTGGCTGGCTGGTATGGGGATCCAAACCCATGACTTTGGTGTTATAAGGATGTGCTATATTAGAAAATCTTAATTTAATGAATGTTACTATATAAAACCCATGGTCTTTATATTTAAATAAAGATTATAAACAGATTTGATGGCATCATTAAAACAGCTGATAAAGAATAAATTTTGTTCACAGATATATAAAGTGATACTTATTTAAATAAAGATTATAAACAGATTTGATGGCATCATTAAAACAGCTGATAAAGAATAAAGTTTGTTCACAGATATATAAAGTGATTATAAACAAAATGCTAAAATTATAAAACCCACCTTTAACAACCATAGCTATTGCTTTTAGCTCACATGTTGGAATTTATTGTGAACAATTTAGAATTTTGCCTTCATACAATAAATGTTCTTTATTAGAGTATCTTCATGTTCATTTTTTTGTTCTCTTTTTTGTCAAACGAGATTATTTTTTATCATCAACAATTTGGATGTAAGTAAATAACTAGAATGTTTACACAGCTGCCATGAAGTTTACTAGGACATGGTTTCAATTTTAATGTTCTTAAACATCTGCTTCTAGAAGAGCCCAAGGCTGCTGTTTTTGAGTAATGAATGTCTTCATTTACCACTTAGTATTGCAATCTGCTGGCTTAGTTCTGCCATCATTGTGTCTATTTTGTCTTTTAATAGGAGCATGTAAAATGGGTTCATACTGAAATGGTAAATAAAAACTCTCAGTTAAAGCTAATTTATGTGACTCCAGAGAAAATTGCAAAAAGCAAAATGTTTATGTCAAGACTAGAGAAAGCCTATGAAGCAAGGAGATTTACTCGAATTGCTGTGGATGAAGTTCACTGCTGTAGTCAGTGGGGACATGATTTCAGACCTGGTATGTATGTTTTATCTAGAAAACTCTTTGATGTTAGGGACTATGTTCTTAATTAGGTTCACGTGATGTAAATCCGTGCTTCCATTAAAATAGTTCTCTGAGAGTTATTAGATATTTTCTCTTGCATTAATATGAGGGGGGCCAAGAGGCAGAATCTTTAATCTCTTCTTCTCCACTGTAGTGTTTAGTCTATTTGCCTTTAACCTTTGCCAATATTATCCCATCTCTGTGGCATTTACGACCTCTAGGTAGTCCCTCACGTTTGTCGAGGAATTTACATTTGCTTCAAAGTTGTCTTCTTCACTCATCATTCTGGGTGTCTTTCAGGGTTAAGGTTCTATGAGGTATTTTAATAACTTTTCTTCATTCCACCAACCTAATCCTACAGTTAGCCTGAAGTACACATTAGTTCACCACTTTTTCTCCTCCCACCTCCCTCGCCTCTGGTAACCATTATTCTACTCTCTATTTCTATGAGTACCCCCCCCCCTTTTTTTTTTGATTCCACATATGAGTGATATCATGTGCTATTTATCTTTTTGTGCCTGAATTACTTCACTTAACATGATGGTTTCCAATTTCATCCACGTTGCTGTATATGATAGGATATCATTTTTTTTTAATAGCTGAACGGTATTCCATTGTATATATGTATATATACCACAGTTTTTTAATCCATCCATCTGTTGATAGACGTTTAAGTTGATTCCATCTCTTGGCTGTTGTGAATAGTGTTGTGATGAACATGGGAGTGCAGGTGTTTTTTTGATATATTGATTTCATTTCCGTTGGGTATATACCCAGGAGTGGGATAGCTGGGTTGTAAGGTAGATCTATTTTTAGTTCTCTGAGGAATCTCCATACTGTTTTCCCCAGTGGCTGTACCAGTCTACACTCCCACCAGCAATGTAGGAGGGCTCCCTTTTCTCCACATCCTTGCCAGCATTTGTTATTTTAACTTGTTGGTAATAGCCATTCTAACTGGACTGAGGTGATATCACTCTGGTGTTAAGTTGCATTTCCCTGATGATTAGTGATGTTGAGCATTTTTTTCAGGTGTCTGTTGGCCATTTGTATGTCTTTTGAGAAATATCTGTTCAGGTCCTTTGCCCATTTTTTAACTGGGTTGTTTATTTTTGCTGTTGAGTTATTTAAGTTCCTTATATATTCTGGATATTAGCCCCTTGTGTGATGTATAGTTGGCAAACACTTTCTCCCATTCTGTAGGTTGTCTCCACTTTGCTGATAGTGTCCCTTGCTGTGCAGAAGCTTTTTAGTTTGATGTAGTCCCATTTGCTTATTTTTGCTTTAGTTGCCTGAGCCTTTGTGGTCTTGTTTAAAAATAAAAGTAAAAATAAAAACAAATTAAAAAAAAAGCCCTGGTTACTCCCATTTCATGTAGGGTTTCCCCTATGTTTTCTTATAGTAGTTTCATTGTTTCTAGTCTTAAATTTAGGTCTTTAATCCATTCTGAGTTGATTTTTGTGTATGGTGAGAGAGAGGAATTTAGTTTCAACTGGTCTCCCTTTCTTCAGTCTTGCCTTGTTCCAGCCTATCCTTTGCACTACCACACCAAAAAGTGATTTCTGAAACATAAGTCTATCTCCTTTGTCTGCTTGAAAAATTACATGATGATTCCTTATTTCCTATAGGATAAAGTCCTAGCTTCTTAGAATCAACTGACTATATGATTATTGTTCATAGTTTTATTTAAACCTGCCTTTCTGTACCCTTCTACATAACGGTATCAGTCAGGCTTCATGCAGGGAAGAATAGTTACTGTGAATGTTATGGGAATGCTATGGAGGGATTTATCCTAGGAAGTAGACTTAGCAGAGTTGTGGAAGGATGGAGAAATGAAGGTCTGAAGGGGAGAATTGAAGGGCTAAAGAAAAGTTACTGTCTAATCCCAAAGCACTGGTGGAGGAGGATAAACAGGAGCTTGTAGGGGAATGTACAACTGGCATGTCTAGTGCCAAAGGGGACCACAAAAGGGAAGCTCACGGAAAGGTCTCTGGTAAGCCATTTCCTCTGAGTAGCTGTTACTTCTGTGGGTCTGTTGTCAAGCCTCTCATGGGTCCAGTGATGATCATCAGGGCCTGCTGTCGGGATGAAGTGCTGAATGAAAAATGGAAAAGAACTAGGATGAGCTAGACTGGGCACTTCTGCATTTGTCCATCAACCTATCTGCCTGGAAAGACCATCAAAAAGTAATGGCAGCTGGTTCACTTCTGCCTCCCAAATCTTTGACAAGTTCCTCTTTTGGGTCAGCTCTGACTTGGAACCATACAGGGAAGGGGATTCTGGGAAATACAGTTCCCAGCTTAATGGATTGGACAATAGATCCATCCAGCACAATAGCCTGTGAACTGCTTGTTGCTATCTGAACATGCTGAGTTAAGGTTTTTTTCTTTTTTTTTTTTTTAAATATCTTTTTATTTTGTCAATATACAGTGTGGTTGATCATTGTGGCCCATTACCGAAACCTCCCTCCCCCTCCCCCTCCCCCCCCAACAACCTCATATCTGTTCACTTATCGTATCAACTTCAAGGAATTGTAATTGTTGTGTCTTCTTCCCTCCCCCCCAGTTTATTTGTGTATTTATTTATTTTTAGCTCCCACAAATAAGTGAGAACATATGATATTTCTCTTTCTGTGCCTGACTCGTTTCACTTAATATAATTCTCTCTAGGTCTATTCATGTTGCTGCAAATGGCAGTATTTCATTCTTTTTTATAGCAGCGTAGTATTCCATTGTGTAGATATACCACATTTTCCATGTCTACTCATCTGATGATAGACATTTGGGCTGGTTCCAACTCTTAGCTATTGTAAATAGTGCTGCAATGAACGTTGGAGAGCAGGTATACATTCGACTTGATGATTTCCATTCCTCTGGGTATAGGAAGGGAAGAAGATCAGGCAGATGAAGCAGCATATACACTGCAAATACACTGGCATTAAATTGCTCAGGATGTTAAATCAGCTTAACATTCCCTTCCTAGTGAACTTCTGCTCGTTTTTTGAGACCCAACTCAAATGTTATCTCTGAAATCTTCCCAACTTCCCAAGCAATTGCTTTCTCCTAGGTTTTCATAGTAGTCCTCTACCTTATTTGCATTTAGCACTTTCTCCCACATTTCTTTCTCACCTTCCTCCAGATAGTTTAAGTACTTAACAGAGGTTAAGGACAGTTTATCTAATGATTTAGATGTATATGACAAGTGTGAGCCCAGAATGGTTTCCCTGAAATAGGAAATATATGATATAAAAAATATATAAATATTAATAAATACTTCATATTTAATATAAAATATATAAAAAGCAATGCCTTCACCAAGCCTTTTCTGGCCTGAACTTGTCATTCTTGGATAATATTAGGTGATAGAAGGGCTTTGACTGATGGTCTCTTTTATCTTTTGAAAGTTGTAGTAGATTCAAACACTACAGCTATTCCTACTGTCTCTTGAATCCACTGTTCAGGTGTAGACCAATACATAGCTCGATAGAATGTTTAGTGTTCTCTCTCTTCAACAGGGAGTTCCACCTCTGGTCAAGAACAATGTTTCTGAAGAAAAATATAAATAAAGGCTGCCTATTTAAAAGGGCTAGGAGGCAACTGCAAATTTGCTGTTACAGATAGCTATGGAAATAAAATTATAGTAGTCATTGGTTATCTGCATAATGTTAAAAGGTGTAATTTAATCCTTGAAGGATAGAAAGAGGGCCACTTTGTTTTTTTTTTTTTTTCCAGATTATAAAGCACTTGGTATCCTAAAGCGGCAGTTCCCTAACACATCCCTAATTGGGCTGACTGCAACTGCAACAAATCATGTTCTGAAGGATGCTCAGAAAATTTTGTGTGTTGAAAAGTGTTTTACCTTTACAGCTTCATTTAATCGGCCAAACCTTTATTATGAGGTATATAACTTTTATGTCAATTTTTTACTTTTGTGAAGAATTACTGCAAAAGTTATACCTTCTCATTATGTTTATTTGTGTAAGTTAACTATTAAAGTTTTTAACATCAGGTGATTATAAGGAGATTGATTAATTATTGCTTTATTTATATATCTGTTGTGCTGGATAATCCCTTGTTAGCTAAATAGAATACACTACCTTCCTGGGTGATATTGTCTTTTATAAAAGATATGAGCAAGTCAGATGTATTTGTTAAATTTATGTACATCCTTTCCTTGTGCGAGGCTTAGGAGAAAGGATGGAGTGATACCAAAGACCCCAGTGACATCTCTATTGAAATTAATTACTAAGTAATATAAATATTAATAGGCCATTAAAGATTTGCCAATACTCCCTATGTAGATTTAATATTTAGCCTTGAAAATAAAATAACCTAACAGCTCTCTTTTCTTTCTTTTAACGCTTTTAAGATAAATTTAATCTTTTTCCTAGTTTTCATTGAATAGTTGTTTATGCTGTGGCTTATGTTTTTATGAAAGTAGTATCAGAAAATAAAAAAGACCCCATCTTTACAAGTTATTCACTGCTTCTGTGCCTCCTCATCTCTGGTAAATTAAAAAATACAGATCAAAAAGAGAGTTGGCAGTGATGAGTCAGATAGGTTGAGTTCTATGAGGCAAGTGAAGAGTAATGGAAAAAACACTATGCCCATGGAAGAACTGCACTTTCAAAGGTGTAAGTAAACAGCTACTTAGATGGTACTTATTCATTTACTTTTTAGTAAGTTAGGTTTTTTTTTTTTAGGTTCGGCAGAAGCCCTCAAACACTGAAGATTTTATTGAGGATATTGTAAAGCTCATCAATGGGAGATACAAAGGGCAATCAGGTAATATAAAAACATATCAACTTTGGAGACTGAGAGATAACTTGTGTAGATATACCACATTACACCAATAATTATGCTGATAAATGACTAACACAAAAATATTAATGTATGGCAGGACAAGTAACTAATACAAAAATATTAATGTATGGCAGGACATACTTGAACGTGTTGTGATAAAATTAATTTACTTGCTAATCTTAGAAACAGGGTGTGACATTTGCTTATGTCACAATTAGAAGTCATAGAAATGTCTGATTTATTTTTGCTTATTTACACATTATTGCTTTAGAGTAGACCTACTCACAATGTTAATTATCGACAGCACGTATTTAGTAAGTATCCACTGTATACAAGATAGAGGGTTAAGCACTGATGTTCTAAAGGGATATAAAATATTGTCCCTTACAGTAAAGGACACATTAAGGAAATACACAGCACATATTGAATAGATCAAGTATAGTGGGAGTTGAGAGTATATAAGTGTTCCAGGATTAGTGACTAGACAAATGGTACGAAGCAGAGTTTAAGTAAAAGTAGCATTTTAAAACTGTTCTATATTTCAGGAGACAGTACTGGTGTCCTGGGTAAAAGGAGTTCCAGGGTCAAATAAGTTTGAGAAAGGCTGCAGCTGTTTATCCCTCCTGGAGATTCGCAGGGTGTATCAGCACATTAGAAGCTCTGACCAGCCCTGATAATAGAGAGAAGTCTGTTTAACTTTGTTGAATGCAGTGTTCCCAAACTCATTTGCACATGGAACTTTTTTCACAGCAAACTTGTTAACATCTTATGGAACTGTGGAACATCAGTTTGAAAAATGCTATGTAGTGGGAATTAAAGTTGGAGAGAGGGCCGGCCCGGTGGCGCACTGCTACAGTGCGCCGCTTGGGAGCGCGGCAGCGCTCCCGCCGAAGGTTCAGATCCCACATACAGACTGGCCTCTCACTGGCTGAGCGAGGTGCGGGAGCAACACCAAG
>NW_007728473.1:66620-68759 GCF_000696425.1 Galeopterus variegatus | reverse complement strand
ACACTGAGGGTTGTGATCCGTTGCCGGTCACGAAAAAAGACAAAAAGGAAAAAAAAAAGAAAAGTTGGAGAGAGAAAAAGAGGCAATGGGAACCAAAACTGGCTACTCAGGGCTCCTTTCTGCTTTTGAGCAAGCTCATGGTCAAATCTTGAATTATGCCAAAAAGTCAGTATATACTCAGGTCCTCGGAATTTTTCATAATTCCCTTTCCCCGCTTTTGCATTGTGTTAATCCATGTCTTAGTGTGTATATTGAAAATTATCTTCCAGGAATGTACCCTATGTATCTAACAACTGGACATATTTTACTGCAGGAATCATATATTGTTTTTCTCAGAAAGACTCTGAACAAGTTACGGTTAGTTTACAGAATTTGGGAATTCATGCAGGTGCTTACCATGCCAATATGGAACCAGAAGATAAGACCAAGGTTCATAGAAGATGGTCAGCCAATGAAATTCAGGTCAAGTATATATCTTCAAAAGAAGCCTAATTTACTTTTTAAAATGTTTAAATTTGACTTAACTGATAAGATGTTAAAACATTTTAGGTAATAGTGGCAACGGTTGCGTTTGGAATGGGAATTGATAAGCCAGATGTGAGGTTTGTTATTCATCATTCAATGAGCAAATCTATGGAAAATTATTACCAAGAGAGTGGACGTGCAGGTATGTAAAACTCATATCCAGAAATAACTTTTTAGAAAGCTTTTCCAGAAAATACATAATAAATGTTTAATAATTCTATATTTTTAATCTTCTTTCTTGGAGAGTATTTTTAGAACAAATAGTGAAGTCTTTCTAGCAGTTTTACACTAATTTGCAGGTGGAGAAATTTTACTTATGTTTTATTGGAGTGTTATGAATTACTTCTTCTTATGTATGCTAAGATAAGATGTAGTATGAAGTATTTCCAGATCATTTTACATGTATTGTTTTTGCATGTTTTGAATTTTTTAAAGTAGTTATGCACTGTCAAGATTTCTCCCACCACAGGTCGAGATGACATGAAAGCAGAGTGTATTTTGTATTATGGTTTCGGAGATATATTCAGAGTAAGTTCAATGGTGGTCATGGAAAATGTAGGACAGCAGAAGCTTTATGAGATGGTGTCATACTGTCAAAACATAAGCAAGTAAGCCACATTCCTTTTTATAACTGTTAATTAAAGACAAACATGATATGAAAGTGTATGACGTTACCTTGAGTACCTACTAAGTACACTAGTGTAACACCAAAGTGCAAATCTGTAAAAGATGTCTGAGGGTAGTAAACAATACATAAACCTGTATGATCTGCCTTAGTCCATGAAAAGATGCTCTTTGAGATAATCATCTAAAACCTTTTTTATTGAAGGTTTAGGTGCATATATACAATGAATTGAAGCCCTTTTACTCTGGTACTGCTGTACAGCTACATGCTTTAATCATTTTGAAAAGGTGTATGGTAAAATAGGCATTTTGAGAGTCAAGCTCAATAACAAGTGCCATTCTGTCTGCTGACGTGTAGAGGAAATAATTAAGGGCAAGGTCAAGTATTTCTTTAAGAAATAAATTTAAATCTATTTAGGGTGGCTTTAATTAGACCATATAGCTTCCCGATGGCTTCTTGGTGTTGACAGTCATTTTTGTACCATTATTGCTCATCACATAAGGGCTCAAAAATGTGAAAATGATAAGTAGTAACCAGACTGAAAATGGTATTTCTTTCCAATAGATGCTACAGTAATCTAGTTAAAATAAATGAGAAAATGAAAGTTTCTTTAAAATTCCAGTAGACTCCCATGAAGCATATTTGGGGGGTTAGACTCAACTATTTATACTTCAAAATACAAGAAACTGTTTTACTAGCAAGAAGATTCATCTAATAGTTGTAAAATATTTAATTTCAAAATATTTTACAAGAATATATGGAAAAAAATCATAGTACATGGAGTGGGCAAAATGGCCCCCCAATGGATTACATGTCCTAATCCTTAGAACTTGTAAATATTTTACCTTACATGGTAAAGGAAAATTAAAATTTCAGATGGAATTAAGTAGGGAGATTATTTTATATCATCAGGGTGGGCCTGATGTAATCACAAGGGTTCTTATAAGTGGAGGAGGGAGGCAGAAGAGATAAGTGTGGTGTGATGTGAG
>NW_007728473.1:63264-65338 GCF_000696425.1 Galeopterus variegatus | reverse complement strand
ATGTTAGACTTCTATAGAAATGTAAGATAATAAAAATGTGTTGTGGTAATACTATGGCAGTTATAGAAAACTAATATAACTGTATATCCTGAAATAAGGATTCTTAAAACTTTCTTAGGTCATTTAGTAATTTATATCTCTAAATAAATGTTTGCAGATGTCGCCGTGTATTGATAGCTCAACATTTTGATGAAGTATGGAACTCAGAAGCATGTGACAAAATGTGTGATAACTGCTGTAAAGACATTTGTGAGTTATTTTTTTAAACTTCTGTAGGCTAATATATATAGGTAGGACTATATGCGGGAAGTATTAGACCCCCAAATAGAATAGATATGAATAGAATTTCCTAGATTCAAAAGTAACAAAACAAAGTTTTGAAACAAAGGTGAATAAAAGGAAAAGTCATATGTGTATGTACACATTTTATGTTGCTATACTCAGGACATATGAAATTTTTAAGAAATGAAGGGAAATTTTAATAGAAACGCTATTATATAAGAAAAAGCTAACTCATGATCATCTGTAATACTTTATAGCACACTTATTGGGAAGAAAATTNAGAAAAAGCTAACTCATGATCATCTGTAATACTTTATAGCACACTTATTGGGAAGAAAATTTAGTGCAAGAGAGAGATTACAGTGAATCATTTTTGATCTAGATAACGGCTAGCTACTCATAAGAGCATTTTGGCATTATATTTTCACTTTTTTTCATCCTGTGTGTACATCGTGGATTTGAAGAACTGGACTAGCTATTCCTCATGCAAGGCTTCACTGAGTTCCAGTGCCTTGGTGGGTGGAGGTCACTACACTTCTAGTTTTGCAGCCAGAGAAAACTTATTTATGAATTTATTAGACTATCTTATACTGACCAAGTATCAAATATCAGGAGTCTGATATTTGAGTGCTAGTCTCTTATTAGGGAGTAACTGTCCAGGACATTCTTGTCCCTAAGTTAGAGTACCTAGAAACCCATACTAATTTTCAGAGCACATGTTATTACCGTGTAAGTAAAAAAACCCACACAGAGCTGTTTCTGGGTTACTGACTGCATGAGCACAAATCAGATATGTGTTTGAAGAAAAGACTGGCTCTCCTATAAAGTGCACCTCTTAGTAACTGTCAGAGTCATGTCTGGTAGACACTTTCTGGTTCTTGTCAGTCATGTCTGGTAGAGCACACCACAGGCCTTCTAATAACCAAGTTATTTTCTTTATATCACTGTACATTCCACAATGTCTTAGAGAGACTATAATTTGCTAATGATAGAGACAAGGAATAGCCTAGTCTTAATTCAGAACACATTAAAGAAAAAAAATCAATGTTTAGGGTGGCTCACATTGATAGTGGCTCACTGGTTTTATACCAGTTTAGCCACCTAGGATCAGCCTATCCCTTGCCCTCATTTCTAATTCCAGCTGCCTGTATGTAACCATGTCTCTTTCATCATAGCATTCGAAAGAAAGAATGTAACAGAGTTCTGCAGAGATCTAATCAAGATCCTGAAGCAGGCAGAGGAACTGAATGAAAAACTCACTCCATTGAAACTGATTGATTCTTGGATGGGAAAGGGTGCAGCAAAATTGAGAGTGCCAGGTGTTGTTCCTCCCATACTTCCTCGTGAAGACCTGGAGAAAATGATTGCACACTTTCTTCTGCAGCAGTATCTGAAGTATATACAAACCCATTTCTTGTCCTTTCATATTGTCTTTATGATTATTTTTTAATTGCAACAGAATGGTTTTGCAGTTATTCTATGTGAACTTTTAAATAATATAGAAAATAATTTATTTAATAAACTCAGCTGGTAACACCCAGGTCATGGGTTTGGACCCCCATATTGGCCAGCCACACACACACACAAAATAATAATAAACTCAAATTTTAATTGATCAATGTAAGTAAAAAAAGCACAAAACTAAATACTTTCTATAAAGATTATATTTGCATTCTCACAGTCTAAGTTTTATTTCATATCAATGTGTTTCTTAAAATTATTGCACTTACAGTTTTTATAAATTTCAGTTTGTTTTCTTCTGATTGTTGACCTTTCTCTTCTGCAGAGAAGA
>NW_007728473.1:60168-62167 GCF_000696425.1 Galeopterus variegatus | reverse complement strand
AAGAGTATGAGGACTCTATTTTAATGTCTAATTTTGTGACGTACCCTGCACTGATAGTATTAGTTGTAATCAGTACTAGTTGAGAAATGTTTGTGCTGTTTCCACAGTGATTAAAAACCACTGTTATAAACCAAATATTATCAAGCCTGCAAAAGCATGCCTATAGCATTGTGTCTAATGACACTTCCAAGTATTTTTTAAGAGTTTCTCTGACAACATGGCACCTTTTATTCAAGATAGGGTTCATATTTGAGCAGAAATTTGGAGGTTAAAGAAAAACTAGACCCCTGGATACTTAAAGAGCTAACTGATACAGAAGGAATATTTTGAGATTATTAATCTCATGCGAAAACTGAATAGCTGAATTTTTACCAGGGTACTTGCTTTGTTATTTTTTTGTAGGTTGAATCATCTCAAACTTGTCATTCTGAACAAGCTGATAAAAAGGAAGGAAAAAATTCAGGTAACTTCCGGAAGAAATCTGCAAACATGCTTCAGCAATCTGGTTCTAAAATTACAGGGGCCAAGAAAAGAAAAATTGATGATGCCTGAGATAAGCGTTAGTACATTTTCCAAGAAAAGAACAGTTTATGCATGTATACACTATTATTTTTGTAGTTGCATGTATACACCATTATTTTTGTAGTTCATAAAAAGTTTAATTTTAAAATAATTTCATTGACATTTTATACATATGGAGCTATATTTTCAGAGCTTATCTCTGAAGATTTGAGAATTTGAAACCTTTTGAAACTTAAATATCATGAATCATATAATTTTATAATATGAAACAAGGGCAAAAACGCTTTTTATGTAAAATCCCTTAAATGTAGAATACTTGAGAATAAGTTCACATTAACTATCTTAAGCTCTTTATGCCTTGATATATCTACTTGTATTTTTTCTTTTGACATAACTATCTTTCTCATAGTAATATTATACTGATACAGGTTCATCACTAAAAGGCAGTAATATTTTAAGCTGAATAATGTAGATGATTTCAGTTTATAAAAACAGCTACAGAATTCTTTTTTGTTAAGATATTGCTGAATCTCCATTTAGGTAAAATAAAACTATTAGCTTCCAGAAACCACAGCCCTACTTTGACATTTCACAATCAAAAACTGGCTCTGGTCTACTAAAGTACATTTTGGCTAAGTAGATAACTACTTAGCTAAATGTGCTTCAAAGCTAAATCAGGAGTGAACATGTTTAAGTTTAAAACACAGAAATGAATAATGATTTCTTACATAGTAAGTGGTCAATTTTGTTAGAAAAATATATCTGTAAATAAATTATTTGAACTGATTTCATCCTTAGAATTTTATTTTTTTACACTTTTCAACTAAAATCATTATCACTGTTGCGTTTTTAACTTCAATATGGTCATCATTAAATCACTGCAGTCAAATAATTTTATTGACATGAGGTTTTTTTTTTTTGTCTCATTTGGAACTTTATGTGGTTTTTGAAGAAATTCTTTTTAGTCAAAATAATCTTCTATATCAATATTTGGATCTAGCAGATCTTCTCCATATGATGAAAGATTCATTTGGTTTAAAATTAAGTTTTCAAATGTTTCTTCTAAGTCAGTTTCACCAATTAAGACAGCTCCCATCATTCGCCCATTTTGCATGACGACTTTGACGTATTCTTGTCCTCTGGTACATCTCAGCATTAATTCATGATCTGAACCTAAGCCCTGTGCATTGTATTTTCCCAGCAATACAACCTATACATAGGGATAAAAAAATTATTCTCATGAATATCAAAAAGGAAACATAACGGGCAGTTATTTTGTGTCACTCTGGAATAGCCAGCAGAAAAACTATTCAACAAGATTTTACAGCTAAAAATGTTTGGGGAGGATTCCAAACAAGACATTTGCGTGGCATGCATTAATTCTACAGATGACACTACCACACAATCTATATTAGCGTTAAAAACATCTAGTGAATACAGTAAAATATTAATGTTTTTTTTTTTTTTTTTTTTTTTT
>NW_007728473.1:58981-59445 GCF_000696425.1 Galeopterus variegatus | reverse complement strand
TGTGTCACTCTGGAATAGCCAGCAGAAAAACTATTCAACAAGATTTTACAGCTAAAAATGTCATTGGGGAGGATTCCAAACAAGACATTTGCGTGGCATGCATTAATTCTACAGATGACACTACCACACAATCTATATTAGCGTTAAAAACATATAGTGAATACAGTAAAATATTAATGTTTGGTATTTTTAACATTAAAAATATCTAGTAAATATTGAAATATGTAGGATGTTGACTATATTAGCCCGGAGTCATTGTTTAAAGATTTAATAAGGAATTAAATTAGGTCTTTCATGGACATATTACTTAATTTCCCTAAGCCTTGTAAATATATTTCTCCTTTGTAAATTAGGAAGCAAAAAACTTGCCTCTGAGTAATATAAAGAGTTAGATTAAATAAGATAATATGAGGGCCAGCCCGTGGCTCACTTGGGAGAGTGTGGTGCTGATAACACCAAGGCCA
>NW_007728473.1:58420-58770 GCF_000696425.1 Galeopterus variegatus | reverse complement strand
ATTCTTGAGTACAATAGCTGTTAGTACCCCTCACAAGGAAAGAATGATTCTCAAATAAAACTAAGAAATGCACAAACAGGGAACAAATCTGGAGAATTTTTTTCCCCTCCTAACTATAAAATAGTACAGTGGTAAGGTGTCTAGTAATTACCAGATGATTAGGAATTAAGACCAGCAATAATACCAGGTACTGATATGCAAATAAGAAAATGTCATGTTTTGTAAAATGATTAACACCATGTAAATTTTTATTGATGGGAGAAAATTAGATGATTGACCATATTTAGTTACAAGACTAACAAGCAAAAAAGCATTTTTTACTCTCTTACCTTATAGTTAAAAAACTTTGT
>NW_007728473.1:54367-57969 GCF_000696425.1 Galeopterus variegatus | reverse complement strand
GCTGCATACCATCCCATCTGTCTGGCCTGGGTCCACAGCCTCATCTGAAATAATGAAAAAATGTTATATATTATCATTTTTCATCATCATTATTTGAAAAACATTATCATCTTAACCTTGTAGATTTCCCTAAAGGGGTTCAGTGATTCACAGTCCTTCAGATCGGCTGGTTCTAACTATTATCAACATTGCCATAGAAGCAGTCACCAATGCACATTAATCAAACTGATTTGGGTATTTGTTAATTCTATCTAAACTACTGCCTCTAAAATTAAAGGATGACACTCACCAATTGTATATGTTTCAATAAAATTTCTATTGAATATTATGAAAATATTTTGGGCTACACCAGGTGAGAATAAAATTTTAGTTAACCAGTCCCCTCTTTGGAGTCTGTCAACAGCATTAACAGAGATGCCAAACCGTCACTGGGAAATCTGTCCCATTTTCTAGTAACCTTCATTTTTAGGCACTGGATAGCTAAGGCCTGCTGTGCAATTAACCTCAATGGCCAGACAGATTTATCAGTTGCTGTCCAGCCCCAAGACATCATATGAGATTCCAGCAACTGATTTGGGGAAATCCTTTAAACTCCTCTATATGATGATAGTATTAATTTCCCTACCATTGTATTTTTATTGTATTTCTACAAAGTCTGGGGATTCCCTGGTATAAAGGAACACCAGCCTTGGGAGTCATAGTACATTTGCGTATCAACTCTTCTACATATTTATTTAAATTTTCCGAGCCTCAGTTTCTTCACCTGAAACATAACATCAAGTACACATTTAATTTGGGGAGAATTAAATAAATTGGCCTACAATAAACAATTAGTTTCCTTCTACCAACAGCTACAGAATGGCTAACAGAAGTGGCTTACAAGTTTGTGTCTTGAACTATGTAAAAATAAATCAATTAGTATTCTTATTGTTTGTGCAGATTAAGAAATGGGGTCTATCAGATCAATTAAAAATAAAGAACACCTATTTATTTTTGGTTATTTCTTTCCTGTATCAATTTATGACACATTAAAGATATAATTTATCTAAGAGTGCTTAAAATGTTTTTAAAAAAATCCCACAAACTCCAACTCCTAATTAAGAATTTGTCACACTTATATCACAGAAATGACACAGGATGATAGCACAGAAAACTGAAAACAAGCTAGTTTGAGGCCTGTTAGAAACAGGCTGAAAGCACTCTTATTGATGATGTCCCTGCTGTATGTAAAAACACAAAAAGATGAAGTTGCCTCCTGAAATATGTTTAGCTCTTCCACTACTTCACACTCCACAGTTAATCTGGGGGGAAAAAAAATCCCTAACTGTGCAGCTCCTCTTTAACAAAGATAAGTGTTGACTGATGTTTTTATCTCTAACATTTACTCATGTCTCTACCCCCTCCTAAGACAACCTCATCTTACCTATGGTCATTGTCTTTGATTATCTTCCTCTAGTATTTTCGTTCCACCAGTAGAAGGAGGTAGGCAACACTGTGAGGGCAAGAGGAAGTCTAGATCCAGTTGGGAGTTGTTAAGGCTGAGGAAAGCTTCTGTTATAGGAATATTTTTCAGTGATAATTACAACAGGGATAGAATAGGTTCATCCAGGAATAGAATGCTTTATCTATATGATTTATAATCTCAGTGGCTGGTTTTGTTTTTAATGTAAAGCTGTTGTGTCCAATATAGTAGCCACTAGCCACCTGCAGCTATTTAAATTTAATTGAAAAATAAATTAAAAATCCAGTTCTTTAGTCACATTAGCTACATTTCACGTGCTTTTATGACACATATGGCTTAGTGGCTACCTGACTGGATGGTGCAGAATTATAGAACATTTCATCATCACAGAAAGTTCTACTGGGCAGTGATGATACACATCTGAGAATGAAAAACAAAGTAATAGCCCATAACTCTTTTTAAATTAATAGATGTCCTAGTCTACTCTACCATTATATAGTAACTTACCAAAAAGGGAAATTTTTTTTTTTTTAATATCACAAAACAACCCTGTGATAGCTTCCTACTTAAAGTAGAAAAGTAGAAAAACTGGAAAACAAGAAAGTTGGATTTGTTGGTAGCAACCACTTTATTTTCTGATGGAATCTCTGATAAAAACATGTGATCACGTAAGCAGGTCTCACCTGCTGCCAGAATGGGCCAAGCTGCCAAGATGCAGTGCAGATGTCACCTGCAGCATAGATATCAGGAAGGGACGTTTGCATATGATCATTCACTTTCAGGCCACCATCTTCTCCTAGATCAAACTAGACAATGTTCCTCATAAGTGTAAGTAATAAGAAAAATGAAACATGACTTTTTCATTATAAAATAAAACAAGTCAAACTTTTACATCTTAGTATGGTGATCCTTAGTGATAAAGTGAAAAATAGCTGCAAAGTTTAGACACCTAAGCTGAATTTCCACAGATCAAATTCCTATTAAGAGAGACCCATAAAAATCTTAGAATTTCCAAATTAAAAATACCCAATAACCCTATGACTATCTCAACCATAATTACAAGGACATTCTGTTTTTGTAAGCTTCAAATGCTAAAAAGCAAAAAAATACAATCCTGTGTCTCTAAAAGAATCATAGGATTCACAGGAGATTTGTCTCTGATGAACTTTTAGATAAATTGTGCTGATTACATTAATGATGGCACATGTGCTGGGATGTTAACTGCGTAAGCATTTTAAGTAGTAAAGAATGTGTCTCTAAAAGAATCATAGGATTCACAGGAGATTTGTCTCTGATGAACTTTTAGATAAACTGTGCTGATCACATTAATGATGGCACATGTGCTGGGATGTTAACTGCGTAAGCATTTTAAGTAGTAAAGAANTAATTACAAGGACATTCTGTTTTTGTAAGCTTCAAATGCTAAAAAGCAAAAAAATACAATCCTGTGTCTCTAAAAGAATCATAGGATTCACAGGAGATTTGTCTCTGATGAACTTTTAGATAAACTGTGCTGATCACATTAATGATGGCACATGTGCTGGGATGTTAACTGCGTAAGCATTTTAAGTAGTAAAGAATACTGTAAATCAAGACATGAATATAAACCAAATTGTTTTCAGCCATCTTAAGTTACAGATTTGTACTAAAACAATAATTATTCATGCTTCAGAATTAGAGATGTTCACAAAGATTTAATACTTTAAAAATATTCATAGCTGGACAAAAAATTTCACCTTACACTGTTATTGTGGAGAAAAGGTTCTGTATTTGGTGTAACTCCGGTAGCACTGACAATGAAATCACAGCCATAAATCTTTTCATTGGTCAATTCCACATATATAGGCCACATCTCTTAAAAAGAAAAAAGACTTTATTCTCAAATGTAATCACCACCAATTGTCCACAGCATTATGTGAATATGATGATTAGAAACAAAGAAAGGAAGAAAAAGGCAGGAGATGACTTTATACCACCAGCTCTTAATAATATTTATAAAATACATTTGCTAAAACAATTTTAATGCAATCAAACTCATCTTGTTTTGGGTATAATTACAAAACCATGGCACTCTAAACATTTTTTCTTCCAAATTTGGACATACAAATTTAAGCACAATTTACATTGAAAACCACTTTTT
>NW_007728473.1:50169-53477 GCF_000696425.1 Galeopterus variegatus | reverse complement strand
AAAAAACGATTCTTATAATATAAATAAAAACACATTGGATGCCTCAAAATAAGCCTTTCAATTTCTGTGTATGAAATGAGTGAGCAGAAATTCATTCAGTACTTAAGAGACCTAGAATTGCATTGGCAGATAGCATGGAGGGTATGCTTTGTTAATCTAAACCTCCTTGATAATTACATGTATACTTTTTAAAAATTACAATGGTGATAGTCTCTAAAAACTTCTTTAGGGCAGGTCTATCATGACTTATTATTATATCCAAGAACCTTAGTAAAATGGCAGGAAGATAGATACTCAATAAATATTTATATAACTAAATTGTTGAAGTTCTTGGGTTAAAAACACAATATTAGGATCTGAAGGTGCAGAAATGATTTTGCATAATTTCCATTAGATAAAAAAAATGAGACCACGTACTCAGCCCTCCCCACTGAGACCTACCCAAAGCTGAAAATCACTGCTTTAAAGAAATCACACACAATAATAAAGGACCACATGCATGTGTCTTACCATATTTAAATATCAGAGCCTTTTAACTATTAAAAATGAAAATATTTAATAAATTAGTAAGACGAAGTCATCTGCTTAGTCAATGAAGATATTGTGTATTTTATGAATCCATCAATAACCTTTATAATAATATAAGTTTACTACATTCATCTGCAGTGACCTTTAAGAGTAATTTAAAATAGGACAGGTGTACTTACTATAGTCTGTGTATGGTGATCTCTACCCCTGGAGAGTTAAAAAGAAGGCTAAGAGAAAGTTTTAGATGAATTTGATATTCGCCTATCTTTGGTGGGCAACTGGGCCAAGTGGCTTTGAAGTCCTTTCGTAGCACTATGGATTTTAAGTAAAGTGACCTAACAATTCTTTGACTAGATATGAGGGTACTTCAAAAAGTTCATGAAAATATTTGTATTGTCTTTTAATTCTGTTTTTCCATGAACTTTTAGAAGTACACTAGAATTTGTAACGTTTCTTTAACAAATGGTTCAAGAATTTAAAATCACATTTAGACATGTTTAATCAGTATATGAAAACATACTTCTTTTGTTCCTTTAAGATTCAAGCCTTCATGCCAATCTGGTCCCAAGGCACTGCCTACATTATCAGCTTTAGCTTTGGTTCTTGATTCCTTTTTCTTTCCTGAAGAGATGAAGTCAAATTATATAAAAATTGCCAGGCAGAAAACTATGACTTTAGGCAATGTAATGATTCTCTTACATACCTACATACGTATAGCACAACTAAACTAAGTTATCTATATTAATAATTTTATAGAATTATTAAATGGATCATCTTTCAATAGTGTGGATTACAAAAACTTATCATATCTTTTGGATGTTACATACACTGGTTAACTTGAAGAGTAGGAAAATTAGCCATCAAATTTTCAAAATTTTGTCAATTTGTAGCACCTCAAAACATACAAAATTCTTTTTGAATTTATAAGACAAAAGTTTAAGAACAGTGAGGTTTATATAAGTTTTTAAATTCACTGCATTTTTTACGATATTACCTTAGGTGCTAACCAATTGTAGCATCTGTTTGCAAAGATGCAGATGGGCTCATTTACTTAATTCACTTTAAACATTCTCTTTTAATTATATGTGTGTTTGTGGTGTGCGCATGCGCATGCACACATGCACTCTAGAATATCTGAAAACTCCATGTAAAAATTTAGAAATGTTACCCGTATTTCTATCTCCCAAATATATTTTACTAAATTTTTTTACAGCCCTTTTATATGTGGTTAAAAAAAAAAGTTTCATCTGAGAATTAATGAGTTAGACGTATTTACTTTCAGCTGTGTATCGGGTTCTTTTCTGTGCAATGTTAGCCTCTGATTTTTCAGCAACGAGCTTTGAAGTCAAGAATTCAGCTGCTCCTGCATCGAAGAAAGTATTCCCAATGGCTTTATCTTTAATGGCCCAAATCACTTCACAGCCTTCGATTTCATATCTAAAAGGAATATTAAGGTTACTTACAGTAATTTCAAAAGTTTAAGTAAAAACCTTTGTACCCAAAGATAACAATTATCTTCTAAAGCAAAAGTAAAGAACATATTTTAAGGCAAATTGGGAAAGACTGATTATAGAGAGGAATGTAACATTCTTTAAGGATATGGGTTAAAAATAGAAAAGTTAGTAAAAAATTTTAACCTGTAAGTGAAAAGAAAGAACCTGTAGGTGACAAATGTATGTACTGAATATCAAGTAAAATTTCATTATAGTAAGTATTATTTAAAAGTGCTCAATTTCTATAACATATTTGTTATATGTATGTCCCCCATGGTTCTCAGGAGTAAGCAGTGCTTTATTTGGTTATGGTATAATCAATGATGGATGGATGTTATATAGCTGCAATACAGAGAATAGTTAATTTCTTTGGTATTAAACTTTTTATATACTCAAAGTACCACATATGGAAGGGGATAGAAAAAGGAGAGGAATTATTTGTAAGCTAAAATCTTAACTTTTTAATAAAAGAAATATTGCCAAACATTTAATTCCCCTTCATTTCAAAAATTCCCAAACCACCCAGTCAAGCCATTGGGGGTGGGGTGTGTGTGTGTGTGTGTGTGTGCGTGCGTGTTTGTGTGTGTGTGTGTTACTTTTCACAAGCTAGCCAAAGCTTTTAGGCATCTGATGTTCAATTTCCAGGTTGGGACACTGAGATGTGGTTTTCTTAATAATATTCATTTCACAAAGTCCCTGAAATCAACTGTAATTAAGGTGATCACAATTTATCATCCAACACAAGATACTGTCTACTATTAATAATTGCTTTGGTACAGCTGGTGTAAATGGGGACAATCCTAGACAAACAGGATATATGGCCATCCTAACTAAATAGGATTTTATTTGAATTCACAACTGTAATAAGAATATTGTGTATTAATGTATTAATTTTTAACTTTTTTATGGTACAAAGTATTGCCATCTTTATTTCACAGACTGATATAATGTAACATAGTTAGGTTGTATGACTTTTTGAGACTAATCAATCAACAGAGATAGAACAAAGAAAGTGTAGTACATCTGTCTCCAGGTTACCTGATATTTATGCTTTTCAACATATGGTAAGGGAGCCCTTGCCACATCCAATTAGCCTTTATTTTTCCTGCTCTCCTACACCAGCAAACATTTGTAGTCACTAACTTTCAGTTTATGGGGAGAACATTCTATTTGATGCTTCTCAGGTCATATAGCACTGCTGATTAGCGAAACCAGAATGTACACACATTTGGTAATAAATTTTATATTTGTTTATATATAGCCATATAGTTATCATGAAATGCTTTC